>NC_140165.1:36628648-36675585 GCF_963971535.1 Notolepis coatsorum | reverse complement strand
TTCCTGTGTGCGTATGAGTCACGTGTCCGTTCTAATGTTTGCAAACGATGCACCTTTAGATGTAGTTGTGATGCGCTCTGCTCACGAGGACAAGTTTGTAACATGAGACGCACATGAGGTCTTGTTTCGCATTTAATTTAACCAGATGTGTGGAGGCTTATTTCCTGATACGGGTTCGAAGATAACTTCACAGTTATTGGCAATTTGTTTCCTTATATCGCTTCCTCCTGGGTTCCAGCTTGTGTTGACAGACGGCAACCCTGCTCAAATACGGAGCGTCAGCGCTCTCGCTGGACTAGAAGGGTGCACTCAGTAGAGCACAGATGTCCGCCAGGACGGCAGCCACACATGATAGTGATAATAATGGATTGGATTTGTGATGCGCTTTTTGTTCGATGGGATCCCAGAGTGCTACGCTACAGGTTTAAAACAGTTATAGGGAAGAAATAGAACATGGTTAATTAGAAACATAGAATAAACGGAGGATTTAAAAACGAGGGCGATAAGTTAAAATAGGAGGCTGACAGTCGAAGGCCTTTTTGAACAGGTGGGGTTTCGGCCTGCCTTCTCCCTCCCCCCGTCCCCCCCTCCTCCCTTCGTCTCGCCGTCTCTCTTTTTCTTTCCCTCTCTCCCCCTCTCCCTCCCTCCCTCCCTCTCTCCCTGCATCCCTCCCTCCCCCATTCCCTTCTCCCTCCCTCCGTCCCTTGGGGTATAGTGGTGGCTTTTAGGAACTCCATGCAAAGACCATTAGTTGTATTGAGCTGTGGGTTAACTGGACCAGGCTATACGGTGAAGTCTGCTGGTTGATTCTGGAAATAGAAAGAAAATAAATAAATCTCCCTTCATAGCATCCCCCCCTCCTTCCCTCTCTGTGCCCCCCCCTCCGTCATGGCTCCCCCCCTCCCTTCATCTGTCTGTGCCCCCCTTCCCGTCATAGCTCCCCCCCTCCTTCATCTGTCTGTGCCCCCCCTCCCTTCATCTGTCCTCCTCTCTCCCTCCCTGTCTTCCTCCCGCTCTCCCTCCCTCCCTCCCTCCCTCCCGGTATCTCCCCTTCCCTCTGTCTATCCCTCTTTCCCAGATGGACTCTGTTGATTGATTGGTTGATTGAAAACTTTATCAGAATGGGTGCAATACAGTACGGCTCAATACACACGATTGTTAAGGGGATGCAGACCAGGGAAGGACTTTCGTCTTGTTTACATCAGGGTCCCCTATTTTCGGTTCATCAGGACATACATGACATGCAGTTAGGTAGAGTATTCGGGTTAGGTTGCCCTTATGGTGGGCTTGAGGCAGTGGTTGTATTAAAATAGTGTTTACTTTACGGGAGGATAAGTTAATATTCATGGTCGTTTGGGAACTCCTCTTCCGTATGTATGTCTCTCCCCCCCTCTGTCTCTCCTTGTATTTCTCCCTGTGTCTCTCCTTCTCTCCCTCCCTTCATTTCTCCACGTGCGCCCCCCCTCGATGCCTTGCCTTCGAATGGATTGTGGGTACGTTACGGACCGTTTCTAGTTGGGGTCCCTCCAACCCCCAGACTGGCCCTCTTGAGTGTGGCGTGTGTGTTTGGGCTGGGGGCAAGGAGTTTGAGCATTTGTTATAAGGGAGATGGGTTTTACATTAGGTTGGTTTTGGTTAGAGACGGTTGTGGCGTGTTTTTTGTTTTTCATTTTAGGGAAGGTGCCAGTCCCCTAGTTTCCCCCTTCGGTTGGGGTCCTTGGAGGCAGGGTTGGCTTTGCGTCTTGTTGTGTGCTATTGGTTGGGTGGTTGTTTTAAACTACGTAGCTGTTATGTATGTGAAATAGGTGCCGGTACAGGTGATGGTTGGACGAGTTGTGATATTCCTTGGAAGGGGGCTTGGGGTGTTTTCATTCAGGTTCGAAACTGAGGGAAGATGCTTTGGGCTGTGAAATGACGGGTCTCTGTGGATTCAGGGATCATGGGAAATGTTGCGGTGGGTATAGTACTGGGGTTCATGAATTTAATAACGTGGACAACTGGGCTATGTAACGGTCAGGGGTTTAGTGACCTAAGTTGCTAAAGATTAATTTTTTCCCGTGATAGTGGTTGGAGGCAGTGACGCCACCAAAAGGTTTTTTTGGTGGTGTGAGGGGGTATGTGTGGAAAAATAATGTAGAATGATGTTGTATGAAGAATGTGATGAAGGCGTGAGATGAAAATGTGGTGAGAAATGTAGGAAGAAGTATAGTTTTTGATTTTCATAGTAGAAAGCAAGTAGGGAAGTTAATATTACATTTATACATAGTTAATACGCGGAGCAGTCATTTAAAGTATAAATTATGACAATTTCAACAAGGCAAAAAGAAATTGGAACAGATGGCTAACCAAGTTTACCATTTGTTAGAATTGATAGGTTGTGTGGAACTTAATGATTATGTTCCCCAGAGAACCAAAGGTAAAAGGAACACACAAAGGATTGGAACCTCCAGTTTCCGGTTGGACAAACGGACAAAAACAAGTAAAACCGTATCGTTATATTCAAGTAGATCACACCGAATCTCTCTAGAGGAATTAGTATAGGAATGCCCGACATTTCCAATGCATAAATATTGAGGAAATGACAAGGGAAATGCCACTGTATTAAGTGTTATGTTTTTGCTTTCTTTTTGCACAGGCTCGGCGAGGACTGGGGCTCTGACGATTTCAATACCAATTGGGGAAATGGCTATATGAGCCTTGGTATAGTATGAATGATAAGAAAATTGTCAATCCCTGTCTGCACCGGTATAAATCTGATAGTGTGGGTGAATTTTAACTCAAGTAGCGAAAAATAGGTTTAGACACAGAGAAACTTGTTCTTCCAAACGGTGATTGCAGGTGTGTTTGGAAGTGGTGAGAATGTCGGGTACACAGGAAGTTCACCTTAGTGGAACATTGATAGAAACAACTGAAGGTTTAGAAGCAATAACGATAGCAAAAGTAGACAATCTGTCTATGTCAATGACTGGAAATATCACAATAGAAGTGAAGAAGCCATGGCCAAAGAGATTCAGGCCTTTACAAAACCTTGTATTTAAGTATAAAAAAGGAGGCTGTTATAGATTGAGAAACAAAAATAAAAAACAGAAAAGGAGAGCACGAAGAGCGATGAAAAGAAGTAATGCCGACAATAGCAATAGGCTGACAACCTTTGCAGACACTCCCGTAGAAAGATTGATATCTGAAGTTAATCTGATTGAGTGGGATGTGATGGAATTTCCTCGGGTGACCAGTATAACAGAGGGACTGGAAATAATGACTTTGATTCCAATACAGGAGGTCTTACAGGAGAGAGAACCAGAGACAACGGTTTTACTCCAACCAGAACCGAGCCACACTGGGGTGTCCATTGCAGGCGACTGCAGTTTAACCAAGGGACAGAGAAAGAGACTGAGAAGAGCGGCGTTGTTACAGCCGTCCCACGAAGTCCACTCTGGCCGTACGGCTGGTACAGAGACCGACAGCAGGTATGGAACTATACATGAACAGTTTCTACAGCCCACCCGTTTCCCATGTCCAGTCGTCCCTCGAGACCAAAGCCGGGATGAGAGGCGTGGGCCGGTGACGAGGAGCCAGCCAGCGAGGGCCAGGGTGGAGGAGGAGGAGAGGATGACGTACCTCTCTCCAGAAAGACAGAGAGCATTCACGGAAGCGTCCGAAAGACATGTGACAGTCCGTAGAAAACTGGTGGAGAAGCAGCTGGCGGTTGACCAAGTCACACGCGAGAGGGAGGTGCTAGAACAAGAGCTGGCGAAACAGACTGTGATCATGAGTGATGTAATTTTGGAAATCATGTTTCGTACTGCAGAACAAGGACTCAGTGAACAAGAGAAGTCACTTGCCCTGTTACCTGAACAGGGAGCGGAGCAGCGAGGGAATGATGACAGCCGCAGGGGGGGTGAGTTTCCAGGCCCCTCCCAACAACAAAAGGCCCAAGGTGCGGCGGCTGGGAAGAACAGGTATGTCCCTCTCTCATCCAGACAACAGAACTGGCAGCCCCAAGGAGGGAATGGACGACAAAGAGGGGGACCACTTGGATGGCCGGCATCAACTGAGTGCTGGCAATGTGGAGAAATCGGCCATCTCGCTCGATCATGTGGCAAAGGGTGGCGGGCTCAGCAAGAGTCCAATACAAGGCAAGAGTTCATCAGAAAACAGAGTTGCTGGACATGTGGAAAGTTGGGACATTTTCAGAAGGGGTGTAAAGAGGGTGTGTCTGCAAAGGCCATAGGTTGAATAAAAACGAGGCAGGAATGCACAAGCGAAGCTAATAGTGCTCGGGAAAATAGAGGTATTAATAAGTTAAAATGGGAAAAAGGACTGATTGGAATAAAAATAGAATAAAAAAAAAATATATATATAGAAGCGTTGGTACATTAGGTTATGAGTGGAAGCGACTAAGATGGATGTGCAACTAACAGGGAGAGATGAAATGACTGACAGATGCATGAGCCAATCGTACTAACAGTTAATTAATAGACCAATCATGGGTTTTCCTTTTTGCTACAGTGTGTCTGATCAACTCTTGCTGTGGCAGTGAGGAAAACGTAAGGGAGAAGGGTATGGTGGACGATTTTTGGTATCTCCCACCTGTACAGCCTGGCCCGGCTGCACAGATTGGAGAGAGAGAGAAAAATGGTCACCGCAATGGCTCTTGTGGTCATGTGAACTCTGAACCAGACGGTGTCAGAGAAGGGTTAAACAGTTGATATTAGACATAATATTAAACAGAGTTAATAACAAAGGACTATTTTAGTAGTGATTATACATACTTGATCCAAGGGTGGTCAAGGAGACTTAAAAAAAAAAAAAAAAAAAAATTAATTTCTTTACTTAATTTCTTTTTAATTTTTAATTTTTATTTCTTAGTGGTTATGCGGGGGTATTTATGCCTCTAGCTGATAGTTTAGTTCTGTTGATGGGTGTGTTGCATGAAGGCACTCACGAATTTTTGTTTATGTTTGTTTGCAATTTTCTTTGTTTTTGTTTGACACTCTATTTTTTTTAGGAACTGGCTGGCTGGGAGGGATCTCTCGCCGGTCAGGGATAGCAGGTGGTGGTGACACAGCGGGACTGGTAGGAATGTCTAATATAATGGGCTGGAAACTAAGGGTGGACGGGAGCTGGTTCATGATTTAGTTTTCCGCTCATTGAGAGTCCAGGAGTAGTATCTGGGGAATTGTGTCACGTTTTTGGGTTTGGTAAGTGTTGGGCGAACGTGTTTCTCTGTTTATAGGTAAGCTCTGTAGGTTTTGGTCGCCATTGGCCAAATAGTTTACAAGTGGGGTGCAGACGTGTGAAATTGATAATTGGCTTATGGGAGACTCTGCACCGGCTTGTTGAAGGCTGGCAGAGTGTGTGGGATGTGTGTTTAAAGGGACTGTGGTTTGTTACCATGCACATAGGTTCTGTTGGTGGTTGGCCTCGTCTAGAGTTGGCTGTCCGGACCGAGGAGGCTGTCTGGAAACAAGGTATTGATAGTGTAATAAATGGTTATTCCACTTTCAAGGGTGGAGTGGTGATTGTGTTGAACTTGAGATATTTGATCTAGTAAGATAGTACAGCACAAAAATGAATGAGACAAAGGTGATTTGATTGAATATTAACAATTGAAGCTGTGGAATATATAGATAACGAATTTGGAAAAAGAGTGTTGTCAAATACAGAACAGTAAAAATGTATCTGTGCGAAAATGAGACCTTCCAATCCATTGTGTGTTTGTAAATAACAATCCAAAATGCAAAAAAGGACAGAGAATCGGAGCAGTACCAAAAACTGCATACAACAAAGAAGAGGCTGTGGTTAGCACAAAATACAACAAGAAGAAAACAGTCAAAACGAGGTAGCCGTAAAGACCTCAGGAGGTTTAAACAGGGATAACTGACAGGGATGAAAGCGAAGAATAATTGAGGCCTCAGTGGTCTTTTCAAGGAGAAGAGATGGTTTATGTTTGCTTGTTTGAATCTCCCTCGATGTTTAGAGTGTTAATCTTTTGGGTAGGATGTATTAATCTTTTCTTGCAGAGTCAATTACACAAAACAGACACATTGAAGCTAAGTAAACATGGATAAAATAGTCTAAACAAAAAAGCTGTTATTGAAAGAGTGTTTCCTTGTAAAAACAGGAACAGCTTTCTTAGTCTAAAGTCATAGTAATAACTGATATTGTGTGTGACTGGGGAAGAAGCCAACGGAAAGAGTGAATGATGATTTTGTAACTGTACAGACGGAAATGGGTTTGGTATTTCGATTTGTGTAAATTTTGGATTTTTTGAATTTTTTGGAAATATTAGCAAAAATGATAATTATGGTTTAACATGTTTAATTTAGAACATATTGGTGCTATATAGTGGGTTATGAAACCCACTAAGGGTGGATTGTCGTATATTTATCTAAATAAAACCGGTAAATTAAACAATAGAAAATTATGCACATATATGAAATAGCAAAGAACTAGGTTATTTTCTCTTAGAAAATAGAGACTCACAGCCATGCCAAATCACCTGTTAGGTTAATCATACATTTGAGTCAACAAGAAGGCTGTTAACTGGCCTCAGTCGAAATGGATCAAAATGACCCATATAAACATTACAGGAAGGATTAAAATCATCTAGCGGTTGATGGAAAAAGCCACAGGAGAACTCAGTCAAAAAGCTAACAGTGCAACCCTTCAGCCTTCACTTAGCAGTTATAGGAAAGGCCCAGAGTGCCATAAAGATAAAAACAGACCAAATGGCAAACAGATGAAACCTCTTTCCCCACACAACAAAGTGGGATGGAGGGCCCAATACTTAACTTTAAGTCAGAAAATGACGGCCTGAAGGCCAGCACTAGAGTTCTGTTTACTTTAGCTAAGCAGTCCAAACAGGCCATTATTTCAATCGGTATGAGGGTCGCATTCAGGGACACTTGGGTAGATCATTCTAAGAGAAGACTAGTTCCTGTCCCCTCTGTAAGGTCACCTTGTAACGCTGTTTCGCAAGACCCAAATGACTCACTTAGAGGGGAGACCTTCTAGCCAATAGAAAAGCAGGCTCTCTGGGGTGACGGCACTGGATGGGGCAAGGGTGGGGGGGATTCTCTCTTCTCTATAAAACCTACAGGTTGAATGATGGAGGGGAGACACCGAGACGCAGAGAGACACGCAGAGAGAACGGAGAAGCAGAGACGGAGAATCCACCCCACCAGTTCGAGAATAAGAGACGCCACTAAGAAGCCCTCCGGGAAAAGCTGATTAGAGATAGAAAATAATTGATGCTGTGAACCAGATAATTTAAGCTGTTGGATATTCCAATAAAACAACGGTCAGACTGTTTACACCTGCCGTGCTGTCTCCGCCTCCACGTGATTTCCAAAGGACCACATTTGAATGAACTGTTACTTTAACGGGTAATACAACGAGCAGAGTAAGCTATTCCACTATACGCTAGAGAACGATCATATAGCTATAACATAGAATCATTGAGAAGATACATTAGACACCTTTTTCCCGTGGCGACGCGCTCGCTCCACTGCTGTTCCAGCGCTCTTTACGCACAACGCCTGGGTGAGTTTTTAATGACTGTCTTTGATCAAATTCCGTTTTCGTGTGTTTTTTTAACACTGAAGATTACCACCTTTTTATCAGACAGTCACTCACCCAGCGGTTGCCTTTTTGATTGTTTCACTGGGATAATATTTTGACCTAACATCTCCCACTGTGTGTTTATCACACCGAAGATATTATCACATTGGATTGTATTTTGGACTTCGCTCTCAGTGTCTATTTTTGCACCGAAGATATTTTTCACTTGGGATTGTGTTTTGGAACATTGCTCACTGTGTGTGTTTACACGAAGATTAGTTCACTTGGATAACTTTTGTTTTTGGGTACAAGTCACCTCTCCTGTTCTCCTGCTCGTTCTACCTGCACCCTGTGTTGACTCGCTCCCTCTCTCTCTCTCTCGGTCCCGCATCACCTCGGAGATTCTGCCGAGAGAAGTCTGCAGAGCGGCTCTGACGTCAGCATCTGCTACCCCCTACTACCACCTCGGGAGAAGCTGCAGAGCAGCAGAACTATTCATCCTTGCTTGAAGTCCAGTCTTGTTTAGACTCTTCCTATTCTGTGCTGTTTAGTTAGTCTCAATAAACAAGCCCCTGTTTTTGGCAACTCTGAATCCTACTCTCTTGTGTCGTTGCGTTTGGGGTCGGTGTCAAACCATAAGAGAATATAGTTAAGATTGATTTGTTGATGGTCTGGGTTCCTTGATGCAAGTCGAACATTTGCCCAGGCTTCTTGCCAATCAAAATCTTTTTCTAGGTCTGGTATATCCCTCCTCCAAACAGAGTCTAGGTGGAGGGTTTCATACGAAGCCGTTAGTAATTGATGATAAAAATCTGATACAAAACCTCTCGATGTCTCTCTTTCATAGAAAAATTTGTGGTGGTGTGCAATTGGTATCCTTAATGGAACACCGTGAGTCTTCAAACATAACAATAATTGTGCGTAAAAAAGATATGTGGAACCGGTGAGATAAAAAAAAATTTCTATTTCATCATAGCTACAAATACCCTGTTTGTTGAAAACATCTCCTAATGTATGTATGCCTTGCTTTTCCCATCTAGGGAATCTTATAGATCGTTTTCTAATCAGGAGTGCATTGTTATTGAATAAGGGAGTATGATTATGCCATTTATGTGGATTAGAATTTTTTTTTTGTGTTTCACGCCATATCCGGATCGCATGTGTAATTATGGGGCCAAATTTCAGTTCGCATTGCTTAATTGATATTTTGGTGTATACTATGTCCTGCAGTCTCTGTGGTGCTACTATATTTACTTCTAAATTTCTCCAGGATACTGATGCTTGGGGTTCAAACCAGGTTGTCAGTGGTCTTGTAGTAAATTCCTACAGAACTCTACAATAATCTGAGGTTATTGTAGTACAGTACAAATGAGATTGCTTATCTGGAAGGAGGAGAAAGGGATCATATGGTAGAATTGTTGATCTCTTCATCTGACTTAAAGCAGATTGAAGAATTAAACGTGTAGCCAGACAAAACCATGAACTATAGTCCAATTCAACATTTATTTGATCAGAGCCAGAGGCCAAGGTGAATAGGACAAAAGATTATCAGAAAACATTAACAGGGCTGTCTGTGTACAGAAATCACAATCAGGTTTGCATTCTCAAACCTCAATATGTACATAAACAGTCACTTGGTAACATAATTTGAACATACATTGACCATACTGCACACATTATACATGAGTAAATCTGGTTTCAGATATTAAGGATTACACTAAACTTTAAGCAACAAATGGTGTTTCCCATGTATTTACTCACATAAAATGCAACACAGCACAGCATCAGTCAGTCTCTCGGTGGTGGAGCGGTGGAGCCACAGACCCCTGGGTTGGTTTGGTCTGGGGCTCCCGAACTCCCATTTTGTATCCCCTTATATACTATAATTTCTAGCCAATAATGGTACATTTTACTAATACAGTTGATCCAATCATGCGTCTCCTGTGGGCGATCTCCTGTGGGGGCTTGTCTCACGGGTGGGGGCTGGCATGATGTCCTCTGGTGGTGTGAATACACTTTGACCCTTTGGGCCAAATTACCATACAGTACTAATCTGGTCACATAGTGGGGGTGGAGAATAGCTCTCTGTCACCCCTGTTCCATCCATCTTTAGCACTGAAAACCCACTCTGCTAGTTGGTTGATTAATAGATCCATGACTCTTCAGCATGTAATCAGCATCTACATACAGTCAGTTTGAGTGAGGGCTTTGTGACCTGTAACTATTCCCCTACATACCATTTGGGTAAGCAGCTTTTTCATGAGAGGGGGTTGGTGTGGAATGTCTGTTTCTCCTACATTATGACTCTCTAATTATTCACACATATTATTTATGAAATTCCACGTCAATATTTACCACATTTCCCCGTTTTGACGATTCTTATCGTCACATATGATATATTGACTTGATTTTCTATACATACTAACCATACATAATAAAATTCATTTTTTCCAAAATTAAAATTCATTTTTTCAAAATTTCTCCATTTTTCCTTTTTCCATTTTTCTTTGGTACATATCATCAATTAGCTTTCTTGTCTTCTTCTTTTCTTTCCCACATTTCCCCTGACTATGGCCCCCTCCCGGGGAATCCAAATTACCCATTCATCCAGATCCCCAATTAACCTACTCTGCCCTCATGATCCAGTGTTTACCACCTACTATCATTGGGCTTTGTTCCTCTGGGCTCACAGCCAGAGGCCTACTTTTTCCTTTTTAAACAAAAACTTTGAATATGTTAACAACAATTAAAAATAATTTTAATCTAAACATCACAAATTGAATCTAAAAATCACAAATTTAAAACCCAATTATCTTAATCTACAGGAAAGTTTGTTCCCACACTCTTTTCGATGATCTGGTTGAGAGAAAACATACATTAGTATCACAATATTTTCATTTTACATTCATTCAATAATCCCTTCTTTCTGCTAATTTTTCCTTAAGATAGTACAATCACATTTGCTTAATCAACTCAGACGGTCTTCTCACCTCTCCCCCCTTTATGAACATACCATGGACATAATACCTACCACCTCGGCGCACAGTCTGGCAGGGAAGGCGGAGCATCACTCAAGGACATTTTTTTTTTCCACCACCTCATTTTGGCCATAATCTACACCTAATATTCTACCTATGTGCATGTGTTTAGTACTCCTGCGTTGTGTCATAATCTATACCAGTTGTTACCGTTCAGTCACCTCCCGTTCAACATACCAATCACACCACATCCCACAGAGGCCCTTGCTCAACTCCAGTCTCTGACCGTTTTCGCCCCCCCCCCTCCACCCCATGTCGGCCAGCCTCAGCTGTAGCCACTGTTTGTAGGCCTGTGACCTCGTCATATTTTGACCCATGACTGTATTTCCTTGGATCTACAGACGACTCTGTCAGCCTGGCGGTTTGTCCCAAACCTCCGGCCGCTGTTCTCGGGGCTATTTTGAAGGAGGGGGTCCACAAGCGACCTCTCTTCACCATCCAACAATCTCCCACAGGAAATGACTGAACGGGTTCACACCATTGTGTCATAATCTAATGAAATGTATTCCTACACATCTTCCATGATTCCTCTACCTGTGATGGTCCGTCCTCCCCCCCCGACTGAAACTGCGAGGGAACAAAACACAAAACAAATTTTCTTTACATAATATGTCAAATATTCTCAAGAGAAGCCAAATGTTAATCATTATGCAAACGTGATGGGACCACTTATCTATTGTTGACATTCCGTTGACGTTTTGACGCCAAATCCTCCAGCCTCCAGCTTTCTCCTCTCACTCAGACCATAACAGAGAAATAAGAAACAAAAGGCAAATAATCAAAAAAAACATTCCAACAGATGTGAAAGCAAATCAATGAAATTAACCAGCTCCAACCGCAGACCACCTCAATGGTCATTTAGAAAGAAAAGAAAAGAAATCCAAAACCCTACATCTAAACCCCATCACACCTGTCATTGTGATTTTGACACCTTCCAAGCCAGCACATTCACCCCCTACAGGCTCAGGCCACACAATCATAGATTAAAAATAGAAAAGAAATCTAAAAATTTAAATCCAATACCTCATCCATACAAAACATCCAAAAGAAATCAAATCAAATGAAAGTAATAAAAATAAACTCCTCCAGTAAAACAAATGATATGAAACAAATGATAAGCGACAATAATTCCCAGGTCTATTTGTGGTATAACCCAAGTGGTTTGACTCAATCTTCCACAGTCACTGATCTGCAAACACCATCGCTTTCAACATATATTACACATATCATAAACAAATACTAAAAGAAATCTCTCTCATACACTCGTTAATCAACCACAGACAGACAAACAATGTTAGTTTGTTTCGCCCTTTCCTGCTCTTAACTTTTCTGCTTCTAACCTCAGGCTACTACAGCCTCTCCTCACATCAGCTCCTCTACTCTCACTTCAAAGACGGACTGGAGTCCATCCTTAATCCAGACCTATCCATGCCCTCCAGTGCACAGACAGATCCAAATATTCCTTTATCAAAATAGTTAACATTCATAAGTCATAACCCCAAATGAACGCCTACTTTCCTGATTGTCTCACGCACTCACCCAGCTGTTCCCTGACAAACCTTCCCCTGTCTCACCTTCCTGTCACTTCCTGGCCCCCTGGCCCATTACCCCCAATTCCTGTCCTCTGCTCTAAAAATAACGCCATCGGTTATCTCACTTTGACTGTTCTCTCCTATCTCCACCTCTGACCTCTTTCCTGTTGCATCTAATCTTACGCCATCCTGTCATAAAAAGAACAGCCATTGTAAGCAACAGCTGCCCATCTCGACCCTCCTCGGGCATTTTGACCTGCCTCAAAAGGATTCCTACCCCCCTGGGCAATATAACCTTCTCAACTTTTGTCTCTTTCATGATCCATGCATACAGTCTCCCCTGAGCATAAAGGCTTTTGACACAAAGACCCTATCTCCCCACTTCATGAATATAGGCCCCCTGTAAATCATTAAATGGTTAATCACACATCTCATCCCCCAGAGGCAAGCCGCCCTCAGGTTTTTGAATTAATCACACATTCCCAGGGAGAAGGCTAACCCCCTCCCCAGCGTATAACATTAACATACTGTTGCCTGCCATTCTAGTCACAGACAGTATCCTAAGCACAGAGATCTATGGAATGAAAGCAATCCCACACTTATCAAAATACCACAACGTATGTAATCAGATCAACACAATCATTATCAAAAATTGTCTTTGCAGCAATAAAAGTGTATTTCAACACAGCAAGCCTCCATCAATAAATTATAATTCCCTATGATTTAGAGGCTTGTATCAAGCATTAAATGTCCTACCCATATTAACAGTGTATTAAAGATTTAACAATCTAAAACAAGCATAAACACAACCTCATTCATCTCTGAACAATTGCACTCTAAACAGATTTTAAAAATCACATCTTCACAAAACAATATTTATGCATATTACAAACACAAGCATTTTTATCAAAAGCCACCCTTTAGCAATAAAACATCATTAGTGGCTAGTTCCAACATGCTAAGACAAAAAATTATATACAGGATTTTCTGGGAACGTTAACTCCGTACATATGTGACATATGATTCTAATGTAGATGTATTAATTAAATATAATGTAAGCAATATGTCTTTTCCAGTTTAGAGCGCTTTCCCAACTCAGCCTGTAGCTTCTCTCAACCCCAATATGTCAAGACTATACACTTGTGTAACATAATATTGCCTAGTTTACAAGTCCAATGTGTATCTGGTTTATGAATCCCAGTGTAAGTTAAGGGGCATGTATTCTAAATCATCTAATCCTATTTTAACCGCCTGTCCCTATCACATGTTACCCCCACACAATTTGCAGTAATACCCACTCCCAGAACATTGTCTACAATTACACAGAATGCACAATACACAACATACAAGCACAACCACTTTACAAAATGCAAAATATTCCCTTACCCGTTATCCCTGAGCGAATTACCACGAATGAATTAGACCCAATCCACGTTGTACCGCGCATGCGCAGTGGCCAACGTTGCTCCCCGGACGATGTATTACGGCAAAGCATAACTACTATCATAAACGCCTTGTTCCAACATAACACACTGCCACGACATCAACCACGTTCTCTAACCCTTCTCAAACATCATTCCCAAAACTCGAAACGTAACATATGTCGCTCGCAAACTCCACAAAACAACGACACGCAAGCTAACTAGCTTAGCCAGCCCTAATGCGACGTTCAAGGCCCTCACGGGAGCCGTGCCTTTCAAGATCCGTTCATCCACGCAATTCGCTCAGTATCAATCCAACCATCACAATTCACACATGCTTAAAATAACCAACCACTCTAATAGAAAACAATTTTTAAAACATTCTCACCAACCAACGCCGCACACATAGTCCAACACGAATCCTCTCTCCTACCCTTCTCTCCGCCTCACTTCGTACCGCGAACGTTACACACTCTCTTCAACACCATGACGTCATCAAGCAGCGACTTCTTAATATCATACACAATCGCTACCGCATCAATAACAACCCTCAAAACGGCCACAATCTCGCCACCCTACGCCTCGATTCGCCTCTTACCTGCAATCGCCGCCACAGTGTTCAATCAATTCTCTTATAACGCCACCGTAACGTCCCCAGTTTCACCGCGGACTTTTCCACAGAGCTAAGCTAGCTAGCCCCCATCACCAGTACGACTCGCCCCAGACCTATGTTCGTTGGTCATTAAAATATCATAACAACACAACAATAAGCTCCCACGTTTCGCCAATCATTCCTAACCATAGCCATAGTCCCCCATACAATCATTACTGAATGTTTAAGCTTACCATAGCTCCGTTGAATTCTCACTAAGTACTTATCAGTCATCCCGACCGAATTGTTTTATTAAGTACATCTTTTGTTACAGCGTAACGTAGTTAACTAACACGCCTGTTGCGCTCAAAGTCAAACAAGACCACTGCGGTCTGCTCGGCACGGTCCTAACACGCACACGCACCTTCGTTTAATTCGGCCGGATGATTCCTGCAGACACGTCCAGACTATCACGCGAATAGACAGTAAACCATCCCTTATTGGGCCCTTCGAGCACGAACACGAATAAATGCCTAACCATAGCTGCAATAACATTCACAACCAACTTATTCTAGACCCCGCTTATATCAAAAACCACGTATTCCCCTGTAACTCCACACGCCATTTTCCCCGATTATCCACGAAGGTTCCCACTCATGCTCACCACACCTGACCTGCATGCTCCAAATAGTAACAGAGCTCTGCACTCTTCCCCATATTCTCTGTACTCAGTTCTCCCGCGGAACTATTCCCTGTACCCATTCTATACACAGCTCTCCTTCCATTTCAGAACACCCAAATCATCACTCATTACCGCGCTCCATATCCCGAGCATACCTTCTAGGGTTCTAGTATTTACTCAGGAAGCGCCACCCTATCGTACGCCAAAAACCACCGTGGTCCCCTGGCCAGAAAAACCTGTAGTCAGTCGCAATACGACGCTTATAACCTGTTCCGCAAACCGATAGGCTGTGAATCTCCAATGTCTCTTCATGTTTCCATGAGGCTTCTTGGTGCAACCCCCCTCGTATAGTTCATAAAGTATATTCCATACGAGGCTCAACCCCCGTGGCCCGCATAGGCCAGGACCGGCCTCCTGTGTCTGAACAAACACACAAACATAAAAAGCCCACGTTTGCATGTTCACTGCACAACAAGCGCGATCATCATACCCCCGGACATCCTAACCTAAGTCACCGCTCCCCCATCCCTGCATGCAAAAGCCATATTCACTGTGGGTCCCAACAAGTGGCGTACACAACCAACCTTCATCCTGTCCCTCTCTCCTCCATTTCAGACAACAAGCCCCTTGTCTATAACTTCAAACGCAGCAACCCCCAGCTCTTTGCCCCGTACGTCCCCAACACACAGCAAGGTCCAGAGACCCTACCGCACCTTTTCAGGGGGAGACACAATAGGGTGGGAAGAACGGCACCATTTCTGTAGTAAATTCCTACAGAACTCTACAATAATCTGAGGTTATTGTAGTACTGTTGTGAAGGATCAGATTAAACCGAATATATATATTTATTTATGGATATATATTTAATAGTATTTGTATATCGTTTGATATCCCTTGTATATTCCTTGTACGTGTACACGGAATATCCCTTTATTCTACTACAGCCCATAATAGTTCATTCTCTTATTGGACAAAAGGACCAGGCGCCAGGGACAAGCCCCTGGCGTTCAAGTTCAAAGGTACCGACGAGACATGCCCTTACTAGCCTCAGCTCCGCGCAGGAATACGGCTACCGAAAGCAGAGCGGCACTACTTGTCCACCGTGCATATAAATATGGCGCAAGAAATGTAGAATTCCTCTTAGTCCTTTACCCTTCTACCCAACTAAGTAACAAGACGCGAAGCCTCACCCCACGATACCGCGTGCGGTGTAGTACGGCCTGTTTGGCCTTAGAATAGCAGTGATACCTCGTGCGAATTAATAGCTGAATTGCCAGAGTTTGGCACCGTATTTCTATTAAGTAATAATAGTCTATTATGTATGGTGCATCGTTCGGTTAGAGTTCTAAAGTGAGCAGCACCCCCATCGTTTCCTCGCGTTATCTAGAGTCTTAACCAGGTTGGGCAGACCACGCGTGGTGCTTTCATCCGAGGAGTTCTGGGCGAGGACGAGTGGACCTGCACATTGGATTACCTACCCCGACGACTGCTGAGCCCTATACGGCATGGAATATCTATTTGCTTTGGTGCTTTGATTTGTGGAGCGGATAATCGCCAACACCGGTGAGTGTTGGATTTACCCCGAGAGGAGCCAAGGTGAGACGGCGCTCAGACCAGACTGAGGTCGCCTCGCTTCTTCTTCGTTGTGGACCGACAGCTACAGCTATCGTCTACAAGAGAGCCCAAGTGTATTCATCTGTGGATCAAGGTTCTACGGGCACTGTGTTCTGTACCTGAATTCTCCCTAGAAATCGTTGACCAGATGGGATACAGCCGACGGCTCTCCTACCCCCCCTACTGGCTTACAACCGGCGGGACCCCTGCAGTATATTATCCAGCTATAATCATTAAGTGACCATAGATATAATCCCCTAAGAGCCAGGTTGTATACTTGCTTCCTGTGTAACCAGAGATTGGACATTCAGTGTTGATTTGCCTATGAGTACTCATTTGCCTTACAAGAGCATTCAATTCAAATCATAAATGTAATAAGTAATTATTATATGTACCTTTTGCTATATATTAAATATTTGACTTATACCTTTGTGTGGACCTGATTTCATATGTGGGAAAGTGTTCATCATACTTAGATATCGTGTACTGTATGGCCAGTAATTAAAGTACATAAAGCGGTAGTGGTTTAATGATACCATACTTATCAATACAGTCAGGGAATTGTACCCCTCAGTTACAATTGGTCCTTCGAGCCGGATGGTAATCAGTGATATTAATATAGTGGTATTAATATTGAAATGGCCTATGATGAACACTCCACGAAACGGTCCTCCTAAAGTAGAACGCCCGCAACGTAGACGACAGCCACCTCAGTACTTAGAGGATTACGCTGTCAGTAAACTACCTAGCCTTCTACAAACAGTAAACGCGGTAAAAGTAGAAAGTAAAATTATGTCCGACCCTATCAACCAGGATACCCCGACCACAGAGGCCCTAGTGGGTTCTAATGTAACTGACCAAGCTCACGGTGGGGACCAGGAGGGAACTGACACGACTTTACCCCCCGCCAAGACCGAAGAAGTAGTCCCCCCAGAGCTCCGGGAGGAAGACAACCCTCCAGAGGTGGAACTCTGCACGGAACAAGATGAGGAGAGCGCCGAGGAGATAGAGCTCCAGGACTCCCCGCAGGGGAACGCATCCCCGACCGGTACTGCCAGGAGCGGATCACCTCAACCAACGTCTTCCCCCAGCGAGGCAGAGAGGATGCTGGCACAGGCGTTCCTCGCCACCCTGACAGCCTCTACCGAACGCGATCGACTTCAGGGTGAACGCGATCGACTCCAAGCACAGACGCTTAGCGAGCGCGAACATTCTACCATTGAAAGAGAACGCCTCCAAGCGCAGCAACGGAGCGAAGAAGAGCGCGTACGTCTGGAGCTGAGACGCCTCCAGACAGAAGAGAACATTGAGAGAAGCCGCGCCGATGCACAGCACGCCGCCGCCAATGCACAGCGCGACGTCGCAAATGCACAGCTCCACGCCGCCCATGCCAGCGCCAATGCCCAGCGCGACGCCGCCAACGCACAGCGCGACGCCGCCCAGGCCAGCGCCAATGCGCAGCGCGACGCCGCCAATGCCCAGCGCGAAGCAGCGCGCGACGCAGCCCATGCCCAGCGCGAGGCAGAGCGCGACCGGCTGCAGGCGGAGCTGATGGACAAACTGGTTGCCATGGCGACACCCCCTCACTCCGCACGGAGCTCTCAGAGATCGTCAAGATATGGGTCTAGGACACATTCCCCTACCCGACGAAACGACCCGGGACTCCGCCAACAGGAGGATCCTGTCCACGTCTCCGAACCCCCTTCCCGGCCAGTCCATACGAGACCCAGCAACCGGGAAGAACCGGACCACGCCGAGAGACTGAACAGAAGACTCCAGGTCCTAGCAGAGGGAGAGGAGGAGGAAGAGGAGGAATGTCAAGCCGACCAGCAGCAACGTACTCTGGCCCAGGAGGCCCAGTACAGCCCCGACCAGCAGCAACGTACTCTGGACCAGGAGGTCCAGTACAGCCCAGAAGTCAGCCCCGAGGCCCTGCGCTACAAACCCCCGACTCCACTCACGGGTGAGTTTGACGCACCGTCAGCCCCGAGGAACAGCACCTGGGTACCCGACCTTCGGTACCCACCAAGTACCAGCCCAAGACGACACGCACGGGGAGACTCGCCTAGGAGGCCTCTTCCCCAACGCTCACCGATGTGCCAGTCATCCATGGCATCGTACCTTGGCACACCGACGTTTCCAGACTTCACCCATGAGAACCGAGCACAGTACACGGAGCTACGGATGTGCTTAGAGACAATGATGGTTGATGTAGCTGATGAACGCCACAAGTATGCTACCCTACTGAAGCACCTCAAGGTGCCCCGAGCGCACAATATAGCGCTGGCCTATGCCAACTCTACTACCCCATACACAGCGGCTCTAGCAGCACTAGACCAACGTTATGGACGCGTATGGGACTATGTGATACAGGAGATAAGAGACATTGACCGTCTCCCCCCAGCCAGAGACAACAGAGCATTAGATGACCTGTCTATCAAAGTACAGTCCCTGGTAGGGATGCTGGGGTCCCAAAAGGAAAAGGGTATCTACGAACTGTACGCTAACTCTAACGTAGAGAGGATATTAGAGAAGCTCCCTCCCGCCCGACAAGAGCGCTTCAGGCGGCAGAGAGACTACCGCGACCCCAACGGTCCAGAGGCATCCCTCCTAGACCTATCTGAGTTCCTCGCCAGGGAGGTCAGTAGCCTACGACTCGACACGTTCATATGGAGTGGACCAAGCCCAAGACTCGGACCTCGGGGACAAACAGATAACCGCCGGTTGGTGACCGTTATGCACCAAGCCGACTCAGTACCACACAAGAACCACAACACCCCCTCGACGAAAGAGGACCAGTGGAAGATTGAGTGCCAATACTGTGAGGGAGAACATCGGCTGTATCAGTGCGAAGATTTCAAGAAGCTGACCACGGATGATGTGAGTCAGTGGGTCAAGGACCACCGCCGCTGCTTCCGCTGCGCGCGCAGCCACCTAGCAGCTGAGTGCCGCTTGAAAAAGAAGTGCAGCAGGTGCGGTGGCACCCGCTTGGAGGTCCTGCATGACATCAACAGGCGTCAGCCAGGACAACCGAGTGGGCCCGTCGCGGTAATATACCATGCCGAGGCGGTGGCACCAGCACCAAAGTTCCACCAGACCGCTCCCTGGTGTCCCGACTGCTACGGCAGACACTGGGAGCCACGGTGCGACTCGCACCATATAGATTCTACGTCACCACACACAGGAGTGCTCCACATTGACCAGCATAGCGGGACCCCCCGAGTGCTCCTCAAAGTGGTCAGAGTGCTCCTGAGTTACGAGGACAAGGTCCTGGACACTTACGCCGTCCTGGACGATGGGTCTGAAAAGACTCTCCTCCTCGCTTCCGCCGCAGCCCAGTTGGGCCTGCGAGGTGTCAAAGATACAATGACCATACGCACCATCAGAAGGGACCAGAAGATCATAAAGGGTGAAAAGGTCTCCTTCAAGATAGCAGCGGTGGACCAGCCCGAGAAGCAGTATAGTATAACTAACGTCTTCACCAGCCACGACATAGGCCTGTCTCAGTACACCTACCCCATCCCACAGCTGATGGCTAAGTATGTGCACCTACGTCAACTACCTATACCGCTTATCGACGGCGCCACACCGACCCTGCTCATCGGCTCCGACCACGCGGACCTCATTCTCCCAATTGAGGCGGCCCACGTCGGACCCAAAGGATGCCCAGTCGCGGTTCAGACCCGACTGGGATGGACGCTCCAGGGCCCCCTCTACGGACTTGACAGTCAACCCACGTCTACACGCTGCCTACACACAGAGGCGAGCGACACCGGCCTCTCCCCCGTACAGCAGAGGCTATTGACATTAAGCGAGAGGCCCGTGGGAGAACCGTGGGTACCAGAGGGAGTTCGGAATTCCACCCCCCTCAGCTGCGCTCCAGACGTAGCTGACCTCGAACCCAGCACCCCAAGCGACTCCTTGACGGGGCGGCCGGGACCGGCCCCTCCTCAGATGGGGTACAGAGCAAACAAGAGAAACAGACGGAGGAGGAGAAAGCACAGCCAAGCACAGATCAAAGCAGTCTCAAGCCCGCTTCCTCCTAAGCCCCCCTTCATCCCGTCCAGTCGCCATGACCATAGACCAGTCACTACCCCGAGCTGCGTGGCCGGCCGGCCGCGTAAGCAAAGTGACCACTGGTGCCGACGGAAAGGTCAGAGTGGCAGAAGTGCTCGGCCAAGGGCGGACCTACAACCGACCCGTGGCGAGGCTGATAGAGTCGCCAAGGCTCCCCGACTCGCTTAATGACGACCATGACCCATGACTTTGTGAACTGACCGACCCCTTACAGCGGACATTGAGTAGTGGACAGTGCGGTTAATCTGTCTCTGCTTAGCTAATTAGGTGGGACTAATTAGGGGGCGGCTGTTGTGAAGGATCAGATTAAACCGAATATATATATTTATTTATGGATATATATTTAATAGTATTTGTATATCGTTTGATATCCCTTGTATATTCCTTGTACGTGTACACGGAATATCCCTTTATTCTACTACAGCCCATAATAGTTCATTCTCTTATTGGACAAAAGGACCAGGCGCCAGGGACAAGCCCCTGGCGTTCAAGTTCAAAGGTACCGACGAGACATGCCCTTACTAGCCTCAGCTCCGCGCAGGAATACGGCTACCGAAAGCAGAGCGGCACTACTTGTCCACCGTGCATATAAATATGGCGCAAGAAATGTAGAATTCCTCTTAGTCCTTTACCCTTCTACCCAACTAAGTAACAAGACGTGAAGCCTCACCCCACGATACCGCGTGCGGTGTAGTACGGCCTGTTTGGCCTTAGAATAGCAGTGATACCTCGTGCGAATTAATAGCTGAATTGCCAGAGTTTGGCACCGTATTTCTATTAAGTAATAATAGTCTATTATGTATGGTGCATCGTTCGGTTAGAGTTCTAAAGTGAGCAGCACCCCCATCGTTTCCTCGCGTTATCTAGAGTCTTAACCAGGTTGGGCAGACCACGCGTGGTGCTTTCATCCGAGGAGTTCTGGGCGAGGACGAGTGGACCTGCACATTGGATTACCTACCCCGACGACTGCTGAGCCCTATACGGCATGGAATATCTATTTGCTTTGGTGCTTTGATTTGTGGAGCGGATAATCGCCAACACCGGTGAGTGTTGGATTTACCCCGAGAGGAGCCAAGGTGAGACGGCGCTCAGACCAGA
This sequence comes from Notolepis coatsorum, assembly GCF_963971535.1. Lineage (NCBI taxonomy): Eukaryota > Metazoa > Chordata > Actinopteri > Aulopiformes > Paralepididae > Notolepis > Notolepis coatsorum. Next base: position 36,653,968 of record NC_140165.1, on the reverse strand, counting down.
CTGAGGTCGCCTCGCTTCTTCTTCGTTGTGGACCGACAGCTACAGCTATCGTCTACAAGAGAGCCCAAGTGTATTCATCTGTGGATCAAGGTTCTACGGGCACTGTGTTCTGTACCTGAATTCTCCCTAGAAATCGTTGACCAGACGGGATACAGCCGACGGCTCTCCTACCCCCCCTACTGGCTTACAACCGGCGGGACCCCTGCAGTATATTATCCAGCTATAATCATTAAGTGACCATAGATATAATCCCCTAAGAGCCAGGTTGTATACTTGCTTCCTGTGTAACCAGAGATTGGACATTCAGTGTTGATTTGCCTACGAGTACTCATTTGCCTTACAAGAGCATTCAATTCAAATCATAAATGTAATAAGTAATTATTATATGTACCTTTTGCTATATATTAAATATTTGACTTATACCTTTGTGTGGACCTGATTTCATATGTGGGAAAGTGTTCATCATACTTAGATATCGTGTACTGTATGGCCAGTAATTAAAGTACATAAAGCGGTAGTGGTTTAATGATACCATACTTATCAATACAGTCAGGGAATTGTACCCCTCAGTTACAAGTACAGTACAAATGAGATTGCTTATCTGGAAGGAGGAGAAAGGGATCATATGGTAGAATTGTTGATCTCTTCATCTGACTTAAAGCAGATTGAAGAATTAAACGTGTAGCCAGACAAAACCATGAACTATAGTCCAATTCAACATTTATTTGATCAGAGCCAGAGGCCAAGGTGAATAGGACAAAAGATTATCAGAAAACATTAACAGGGCTGTCTGTGTACAGAAATCACAATCAGGTTTGCATTCTCAAACCTCAATATGTACATAAACAGTCACTTGGTAACATAATTTGAACATACATTGACCATACTGCACACATTATACATGAGTAAATCTGGTTTCAGATATTAACGATTACACTAAACTTTAAACAACAAATGGTGTTTCCCATGTATTTACTCACATAAAATGCAACACAGCACAGCATCAGTCAGTCTCTCGGTGGTGGAGCGGTGGAGCCGCAGACCCCTGGGTTGGTTTGGTCTGGGGCTCCCGAACTCCCATTTTGTATCCCCTTATATACTATAATTTCTAGCCAATAATGGTACATTTTACTAATACAGTTGATCCAATCATGCGTCTCCTGTGGGCGATCTCCTGTGGGGGCTTGTCTCACGGGTGGGGGCTGGCATGATGTCCTCTGGTGGTGTGAATACACTTTGACCCTTTGGGCCAAATTACCATACAGTACTAATCTGGTCACATAGTGGGGGTGGAGAATAGCTCTCTGTCACCCCTGTTCCATCCATCTTTAGCACTGAAAACCCACTCTGCTAGTTGGTTGATTAATAGATCCATGACTCTTCAGCATGTAATCAGCATCTACATACAGTCAGTTTGAGTGAGGGCTTTGTGACCTGTAACTATTCCCCTACATACCATTTGGGTAAGCAGCTTTTTCATGAGAGGGGGTTGGTGTGGAATGTCTGTTTCTCCTACATTATGACTCTCTAATTATTCACACATATTATTTATGAAATTCCACGTCAATATTTACCACAGTCTTAAAGTGTACGCCTTAAAATAGTGGAAAAAATGTGGGATTGCCATCCCTCCGTCGGCTTTGTTTCTCTGTGCGGTGGATCTTTTTATACATGGTGGTTTGTTATTCCAAATAAATGTATATGCGGAAGAGTGTAATTTTTTCCAGTAACCATCTGGAGGGGGTAACGGAAGCATTGAGCTGATGAAGTTGATTCTAGGTAAGACATCCATCTTAACTATTGAAACCCGTGCCTGTACTGAGTTTTTAAGTTTTGACCACCTGTCAAGGTCGTATTTTATTTTATTTTGGATTTCTATGTAATTGTGTTTCACCGTTTGGCTTATGGTAGGGAATACTTCAACTCCCAAGCATCTAAAGTGTTTAACCATTGGTATTTCTTCTGGAAGACTTGTATTCTCTGCAGGGGCGTTCAGTGGAAGGAAAGCCGACTTTGGCCAGTTTATTTTAAATCCTGATAGGTCGCCAAAGTCATTAATCAACTTGAGAAGATGAGGCATTGCGGTGTTAGGGTTTTGCATGAACAGTATTACGTCGTCCGCATATAGACTAATTTTGTGTTGTGTGCCCTTGATTACGATTGGTTCTATGAGTTGGGATTGTCTTATATATTGTGCTAAAGGTTCTAGTGATAAATCAAATAGTCCGGGACTAAGAGGGCAACCCTGTCTAGAAGAGCGTGATACCGGAAATATTCCGGAGGTGATTATACCTGTTGTAATCATGACCGATGGGTCTTTGTATAATACTTTAATCATATCAATGAATCCTTTTCCTAACCCCATCCTTTCTAATACTGCCCATAGATACGACCATTCCAGCCTATCAAAAGCTTTCATTGCATCCAGGGACAGCATCGCCTTGGGTGTGGTGTCGTCCTTGCTGTCATCTAGTACGTATAGTAATCGTCTTATGTTGTCAGTGATCAAACGGTTTCTTATGAAGCCAGTTTGATCCGGATGAACTAAAGACGTCATATGCTTTTGCCCCAACCGTAATCTACAGATTATAACAGAGTCTCTTCTCGCCCACAGGCCTGCATCATAATTGTGCAGTGCCTAAAAACAATCGGTGTGAGGCAGCAATACGCAGACGGGCGTCTAGACTGCCGGAAAGCCAAAAGGAGAAGAAGAAGAAGAACCGTTTGCTAGCGGAAGTACACACAGGTTTGACACAGCGAGGTGGTTTCTTGAAATGCAGTTAACATTATTATCATTGTCATACCTTGCGATGTAAACCTCCAATGTATTCCGATTCGATGCATGCTGGATGGGATATAATACGATAGATGTTAACGTATTGGTTAACTTGATGTGATGCTATCTAGCCTACAGTCTATGCTGAAAGAGTAACGTTACTAACTGTTAGCTAGCCTGCTGCACATGATCTCAGAGAAGAGAGAGATAACGTCCATGATGTCTGGTTTCAGTGCAGAACTTATTGACTACCTTGAAGGTAGAATATCTTTTGAGGAGTTCGACAAACGGAGAGAAGAACGAGAAGCAAAGGTGTGTTAGCAGACTCTTTTTGTATCACAAACAGTACTGTATTTGCAAATCTGGTATGTCATAAATTTATAGATGTAGCAGTACTGTCTATCTGTATGTCATGTATGTCATATTATGTTATGATGAATTGAAAATGGGGGACCCTGATGTAAACAAGACTAAAGTCTTTCTCTGGTCTGCGACTGCATCCCCTTAACAATTGTGTGTATTGAGCCGTACTGTATTGTACCCATTCTGCCATCTGTTAATACAGTTTTCAATCAATCAGCAGACGTTAACGTACAGCTAAATTGGCTAACGTTAAACATGAATTACTCCTAATTTTAACAGATATTTCCCATATACTTGAGTGATTGATTGAAAATGTTATTAAAATGTTATTAAAATGTTATTAACATTTCAGGGACCCTGATGTAAACAAGACAAACGTCTTTCTCTGGTCTGCATCCCCTTAACAATATGTATTGAGCCGTACTGTACTGTACCCATTCTGCAATCTGTTAAATAAAGTTTTCATTCATTCATTCATCCATAAATCCAAGGCGCCTTCCGATGTAGATGTGATCTGTTTAGGTATACTGATGCGTGGGGTTATGGGCGGTTATGATTCTTGATTCGTGAATGGTTATATGATTATGATTCTTCGTTACCAAGAGATTATGATTATGAAAATAAATGTCATCCCTTTCATTATTTGTATTCCTAAGTACTGCTGTAGACTATAGCTGTTTGTTTGTCAATACAACACAGGCTCTTTGATTATTTGTGGGACGTGATTGTGAATACTTCACGAGTCTACTTTTCATGACTGGTGCCAAGTTGATACTAGATACATAAGTGCTTGAAACTTCTATTTTGAAGCCTGAAATAATCAATGCACCTGTGTTGTATTGACAAGTAGCCACAGCCTACAGACAGCCTTACTCAATAGGCGAGTGAGAATAAAAGTTAACACATTTATTTTCATGAATCCACCCAGGTAAATTCATAACCTTAAATCCCTGGGCCTATGGATTTATTGTTTATGACCAGGGGGCCATTAGCTGGTATATGGTTTGACGAACAGTGTTACTCAGCTGAAAGAGTTGTACCCTTCCTGCTGACCTGTTGTACAGCACTTGTAAGTCGCTTTGGATAAAAGCGTCAGCTAAATGACAAAATGTAAATGTATACCCAATGTATCTATGCTCGAATCAAATCCAAATCCAAATAAAATATATTTGTAAAGCCCGCAATCACAAGTTAATGTCCCCATGGGCTCGACAAGTCTTCTTTAAACAAGTCAAGAAGAAACATCACAATAAATCAAGAACAAAAACCCATCATATAATCCACAACAACACTCCTAGACATACCCCAGCGAAGGTAAGGAAAAACTCACTAAAAACCTAGCAATAGGAAAAAGGCACCATAGGCAATGTGGAGACGAGACACCTTAGAAGGGCCCTTCAAGAGGGTATTCCTGCTGTAGTTACTACAGTATGTCAGTGATAATAGTGTTGCTATGGATGATCGATGGGTGGAGAATAAAACAGGTGAAATAGTTGGTATGTAAGTACATATATGTGTAATAAAACACATATGTACATGCAATAGCAACTGGGGTACATAAGTACATTTTTGAAAGATTTAAATAGAATAGAGCTAAGATCAACAACAAAAGCGAAAGCATAATGGAAATGAGCGCTAGTATCATGAAAATGCTCAACCGCATAGTTGGGAGAAAATACCATAGGCCAGAAAACAAATACCCGCCACATGGGCCTCAATGTAACGACTTCAAAAATACTTTGTTGGCGTTGTCATTAAGTCATACAGTAAGTTGCAATATTCACATGCTCATTCATTTGTAAAGATGATGTTTATAATCCCAGCACTGTTTGCATATGGCTTTTCCTCAAACAGAGTTACAGTCTCGAACTTGATTTGCATTTTGCAGGTGACTTGCCATGCACAAATTAAGTGACCTGGCAGGTAACGTAGTGTAGGGTAACGTAAGAAGAAACTCCCAATTTTGGCACAGCAGGTCACCTGCAAATGCAGTCACGTGTGAGATTGTGTAGCTCCGTTTCAGGAAAAGCCATATGCAAACAGTGCTGGGATTATAAACATTGCACTTTTATAAATAGAATATAAATACTTTATTCATCCTGAGGGAAATTTGGCACTACAAATCGCTCACAGTAAACATTTAGGTAGACAAAAACAAAAGTCACGAATAAGAATAAAAATAAGCCTATGAATAAAATATGGTCCGGGATATACATTTCCTATGTTATGTATATACATTCTAATATACAGTAATTAATGAAATTAATCCAATACTGTATGAGTCGTGCCTGTATGGCGAGCGTTTGTGTTCGGGGCGGGCCTATAATATTTTGTCCCAACCTCATACTATTCTGTTGAAGTAATGTAACCAATGTAGTACAGCAGATGGGTTAACACAGCTGTGACTAGGTGTGCCCCTCCGCCAGCAGGCACAGGAGGCCATTCTCGCAGCAAATATTTTGACTAGCCATAGTTGATACATATCCACTCTGGTTGGATGGTGTATTGTACTGTATCATAACAATACATTTGAATCTAATCTCGTTTTGAGATCAGTTGCAAACAAGTTCCTGTTGAATGGATCGATTGAGTGCAATGCCGACCCTCTACTTTCCCCCGTTTACGCTTGTCTTCACAGCCTAGAATATGACACGCCTGTCCTGATGATGTCACTGTTCACAAGGAAAAACCAAAAATGTTTTGGTTCCAGTTGAGCACAGATTTTTCACGTTCTGAACCAATTATTCCCGTGTGAAAGGCCTGACAGTGGAAAAGAGGACAGAGCAATGACGTATTGGACAATAATGCGTTGGTAAAAAAAATTGAATCTCTTTTTATTAGTAATAACATCGAATTACAACAAGTTGCGGCATGAGGGTCAACATTATAAAATGTGCTCACAATCTGCAACAAGTTGTCCATGATTGAACTATTCCCATTTCTTCCCCCCCCCCCCATTTGCTATCCCTTATAAAGTTAATGTGTTTAGTTTGTTTAAAATAAAGCATCCACCATAACACTTAAATCATTGCTAAATAAACGTAGTGCTGAAAATATACACTTTGACTGCTGTTTTAATAGGGTTAGGGTCTTTACTCTTGGCTACATTTGAAAAAGAAACACAACATCACTTGATCTATTTGTGCAACGTTAAATAAATCTCGGCCCGGTACCAGTTAACGGGTAACTGTTGCAACGTCTTAGTGGTCATCTTTCGTCAGTATGTGCGTCTTCACCTGGTCATTTTGGCTGGCTTAGTTCCTTCTGCTGTTTTCACAGCATGTCTCTTTTCTTTTTTTTTAAAGATTTATTTTTTGGCGTTTTATCGCTTTATTACTACTGGGCAGTCCAGTAGGGAGAGACAGAGGAGAAATGGGAGACAGAGTGGGGGGAAGACATTCGGGAAATAACGACGGATTCGGGAATCGAACCCGGGTCGCCCGTGTCCCGGCTGAGCGCGCTATGTGGTTTGCCACTGGGGCGCCCCAGCATGTCTCTTTTCTGTAAACAAATGCTGTTGGTGAGAGTGGCACTCGCACATAAACCACACAGGAACAGCGTGGCTTTTTGAGTCTTTTCACAGGGCTGAATTGCTAGATATCGTAGCTTCTCAAATTCTTATGGTTTGGAAATCGTGACGCTTTTGAACGAGTAGCAGTGGCTGGGAAAAATATTAAGGTAGGTTATGATCATCACACACTGTGCCCTGTAAATAATCTTTCCAGTTTGCACATGTGCCGAACCTGTATATCATGACTTTTGGCGCCGCTATGCTGATCTATGGCACTCTTTCAGCCTGTGAGCACATCACAACCAAAATATCATGGTATAGCACTCCCCCTCAGGTATAACATTTCAAAAAGGCACTCTTCAGTAATTTATGAGTGTAACAACATTCTCTCTCTCTCTCTCTCTCTCTCTCTCTCTCTCTCTCTCTCTCTCTCTCTCTCTCTCTCTCTCTCTCTCTCTCTCTCTCTCTCTCTCTCTCTCTCTCTCTAACAGTCAGGTATAGGTGCTTCTGGTGTGGATGGAGGGGATGCTGACAATGAACCGAGTACCTCTGACCAAAGCCTTGGGAGGAAGGTCAAACAACTGACGGATGGTAAGAAACATTTATATTTATTTAACTCTTTGATGGCCAAACACGTAATATTGCGCGTTTCACCGCCAACGCTTGAGAGCCAAAAACGTAATGTGTTTTTAGATCCTTTGATATTTTCCCTTTGATCCCCGTTCTAGACGGTCATCCGGATCACTCTAGGTGTCCCTGGCTCGTTTGCCTACGTTGGAATTGCAATGCCGATCGAATCTCACCAGGTGGCAGTATCGCCTACCTTTTGAACTCTGATAGAAAGGGATCAGTAGAGACTAAAGGCCTCTGCATGCTACAGAAACTGCAAAGCAACTGCAACACAACATCGACAAAGCAACGGTGTTGCAGACACTCTGCCTTTATGCTTCTGCAACATCGATGTGCAGCCTATGCAACATTGTACCCCGGATGTAGCTAGGTCCCTAGATAGATGAAACTTCCCTTCTCAACCAACCCATTGATAACAAGCAGAAAAAGAAGCATTATTTTTACTTCCGGTCGGGGGATTTCAAAATAAAAGAGCGATGTCTAAAAGCACCGTAAATACGCTTATTTTGTACATTATCTAACGTTAACACGAACCTAAACTAATCTAAAGTTAGTTTAGGTTCGTGTTAACGTTAGATAATGTACAAAAGAAACGTATTTCCGGTGCTTTTAGACGTCGCTCTTTTATTTTGAAATCCCCCGACCGGAAGTATTATAGTGTCTGTTGCTAGCAGCTTAACTTTTGTCGGCCGGTTCTGTGCTTTTTCGAGCTAACGTAACGTCATTAGTTTCCAATGGAGAGAAGAGAAAGACCTCGGCTCACATGCAGCTCAAACTACCTGTTGAAATAAATTAATTGATTGATGTTTAACTTGTCCCTGTGTGTGTCCAGTCATTTCGACTAGCAAACGTTGTATTTAACGTTACCTCAGGATACCATTGTATTTAGTTTGGTTAACTATGTAGCTAATGTGGATAGCATTTTGAATAGCACCAATGCTAGCTGGCTGGCTACAGCTTTATTTACTAAATTATGGAGGCTTTTTAATCGTCAAGGTAAGAGAGGATTTGTCATGATCAACTGAAGGCGTATGCTATGGAACAATATGTGCTTGGGTTTTTAGAAAAAGGCCAGCTATGTGACGCTAATTATTTAGCATCAACGCTGGCTGGCTACAACAATGGAGGATGGTATTCCTCGCTGCGGGACCAATATTATTCTATGACAGCCCCGCCCCCATTCACTACCGACCAATCACTGCTACGCAATATCAACGCAACGGTTGTTTAGATTAGATTTTGGGGACATGTACGCAACATCCTCGCAACACAGTCTACAAGACCCTCTGCAACAACCGTGTTGAAATCGTGCTGATGTTGTGTTGCAGTTGCTTTGAAGTTGCTGTAGCATGTAGAGGCCTTAAAGGCCTCTACATGCTACAGCAAATTCAAAGCAACTTCAACACAACATCGGCGCGATTTCAGCGCGCTTGTTGCAGACAGTCTTGTAGACTGTGTTGCTTGGGCGTTGCGTACCTGTGTCCAAAATCTAATCTAAAGACCCGTTGCGTTGGTATTGCGTAGCAGTGATTGGTTGGTAGTGAATGGGGGCGGGGCTGTCATAGAATAATACTGGTCAGCGAGGAATACCATCCGCCATTGTTGTAGGCAGCAAGCTATGCTATCAATATTAGCTAAATAACTAGCGTCATAACTGGCCTTTTTCTGAAAACCCAAGCACATATTGTTCCATAGCATACGCCTTCAGTTGATCAAGACAAATCCTCTCTTACCTTGACGATTAAAAAGCCTCCATAATTTAGTAAATAAAGCTGTAGCCAGCCAGCTAGCATTGGTGATATTCAAAATGCTATCCACATTAGCTACATAGCTAACCAACTAAATACAATGGTATCCTGAGGTAATGTTAAATACAACGTTTGCTAGTCGAAATGACTGGACACACACAGGGACAAGTTAAACATCAATCAATTAATTTATTCCAACAGGTAGTTTGAGCTGCATGTGAGCCGGTCTTTCTCTCCTCTCCATTGGAAACTAATGAAGTTACGTTGAAGCACAGAATCGGCTGACAAAAGTTAAGCTGCTAGCAACAGACAATATAATACTTCCGGTCGGGTGATTTCAAAATAAAAGAGCGACGACTAAAATCACTGGAAATACGTTTATTTTGTACATTATCTAACGTTAACACGAACCTAAACTAACTTTAGATTAGTTTAGGTTCGTGTAACGTTAGATATTGTAAAAAATAAACGTATTTACGGTGCTTTTAGACTCGCTCTTTTATTTTGAAACCCCCCGCCCGGAAGTAAAAATGATGCTTATTCTTCTGCCTGTTATCAATGGGTTGGTTGAGAAGGGAAGCGTCATCTATCTAGGGAACCTAGCTACGTACGGGGTACAGGCTGCGCGTTGATTTTGCAGAAGCATAAAGGTAGAGTGTCTGCAACACCGTTGCTTTGTCGATGTTGTGGTGCAGTTGCTTTGAAGTTTCTGTAGCATGCAGAGGCCTTAAGGCTGAGCCCGAATGTTTGAACGTTCGAACGTTTGTTCGTTACGTTGGCATTCGAATTCTAAATCAAAATTCGAATTTAATTTTTTTTATACATTTTTATTTTATTTTTTATTTAAATTTTTTATTTTTTATGTGTCTATTCATTCTGTTTAAACCAATGGGGTTTTTATTCACAGTTGCAGATAAAGATTAGGCTACACTAATATTATAGTATTAAAACAAACTGCTGAGTTATATTCATTAAAGAAAGTTGATTTAATAAAAAAGAGACTAATTTAATCAGATTAATCACTTTATTCAAATTGAGGATTTAGTTTGAGGATATTTATATAATATATTTTTTTTAAACATGAATTTTTATTTAATTTTTTATTATTATTAAAAACGAAGGTTCGAACGTTCGTTCGAAAAACCCTGACGAAGTTTGAATCCCAAAAACAGGCTTCGGGGACAGCCTTAGTAGAGACAATGGGCTAGATCCACAAAGAATGGATTGCACGGTGCTAGTTGCATCCTTACTTACAATTCATTATGAATTGAAAATGGGGGACCCTGATGTAAACAAGACGAAAGTCTTTCTCTGGTCTGCATCCCCTTAACAATTGTGTGTATTGAGCCGTACTGTATTGTACCCATTCTGCAATCTGTTAATACAATTTTCATTCAATCAATCACTGTGCAGATTGATTGATTGAATGAAAATTTTATTAACAGATTGCAGAATGGGTACAATACAGTACGGCTCAATATACACAATTGTTAAGGGGATGCAGACCAGAGAAAGACTTTTGTCTTTTTTACATCAGGGTCCCCCATTTTCAATTCATAATGAATTGTAAGTAAGGTTGCAACTTGCACCGTGCAATCCATTCTTTGTGGATCTAGCCCAATGTCTGAACTGGACTGTCAAGACTCGCTCTGAGGGGGAGGAGCTCTTGCAGAGCAATCGCTAGGAGATCTGCTCGCCTCAACCTATAGCTTCCCGTAAACACGAGTAATTCCATATAAACGAGTAATCGTGATCGCCGATGGGATCATTGGAATTATTCTTTTTGAAGTACCTTCTGGCTAAGGTAAGGACCCCCTATGTCTATTTTACCGAACCTGAAACATGTTTCTGTAATGATCACAAGTGTCTTATTTTACCAGACCTAAACCAAGCTTCTAACGATCGCATTTTCGGGGTAAGACTACCCGCCCCCCCCCCCCCCCCCCCCCCCCCCCCCTTGATGATTTCGTGAAGGCACATGTGTACATGGTATATACCTTTTGATTTGGGAGTATTTGGGGTTTCAGGGGATTAACCAGAACGATTTGGGCTTATTGCGTATAACGCGTCTTATGGAAAAAGACTGGATTATTTTCGAAATGGGCGATGTTTAGCGTGTAATAAACTACAAACTACAGTGTGTAGAAACAAACTCTTTTTTACATGTTGGACTAGAAATAGTGTCTTTCAAATGAGCCATACTATTGTCTCCATAGCTATAATATAGAATATACAATAGCTCCACAAAGATTGTGAAATATCTTGAAAATGGTCAAGAAAAGCTGGCGCTAGCCAGTGCAGATGGGGAAAGGGCGTGGCTCTCAATGAGTTAACAGGCGCCGCAAAAATTGTTTTTGTTTTTGTTTTTGAGGACTGCATACCTTTTTTTCAAACCAAAATACTATACTGTATACTTATAGCACATGCATAAGCCTGGTCTCTTTTGAAAGATAACATTCTGATACAATAAAGAAAGATCACTTTTAGTGCTAATGAAATAGAGTAACATAGGTCTGAACTTGAGTTGTAGAAAACCTGTTACTCACGTTTTTCTGTAGTAGTTGCAATATCCAAATATAGTATTTCTAAAAAAATTGGTATGAGCTGGAAAACAACCTAGTTCCATAGCCTGAAGTCTTATGTATTACATGTCCAAATTCCATAAAGATCTGTTCAGAAATGAGTGATTAGGAGCGATTTTGGTAAACTGTGGAGAAAAAGAAAAGCTCTCCAGTAAACCATTTCCTCAATGACTTCAATTCATTCAGTGGTTTTTTCTCTTCCGGTTTTCGCTCGTGACTTTTCATTGGCAGTGACCTTTTGGTTACTCCTCAGCCTATTTGACCTATTGACCATCCTGCCTCCCCCTATTCTATTGTACTCTACTTTACTCTATTTCCTCCAGATGCCTTGGAGGAAGGGGTCAGACCGTCGGTTCAGCTGGCGTTCGCCTCCATGCTTGAGGAGAGAGCGGAGCTGCCGTCCTCCGAGGAAGATGAGGAAGAGGGGGATATCTTGAGCTATGTCGATGATGAAAACGACAAAGATTATAAGGTGGAAGGGGAGGATAAGGTGGACGGGCAGAAGAAGAAGATTAGAAGGTAGGACTGAGATATTTTTCAATACTACCCAAGTATCATGATTAGGGATGTTCGATATTGGCTTTTTTACCGATATCCGATATACCGATATTGTCCAACTCTTAATTTCCGATACCGATATCAACCGATACCGATATATGCTGGGTTTCCCCCCCAGAAAACACAACATTATGCATACTTTTCACAATAAATAAAATAGGAATTTGTTCTTACTTGCTTGCCTGGGTAAATAAATGTTAAAAAAAATGTAAATACATATTCTTTTAATTTAAATTTTTTTTGAAAATCGATACAGATAATTTCCGATATCACATTTTAATGCCAATATCGGCAGATAATATTGGTAGGCCGATAATATCGGACATCCCTACTGTATATATATTCTATATTATAGCTATGGATACAATACTATTGACATCAACTATCTATCGTTCAATATGTGAAAAAGAATAAACGTTTTCATCAATACGTTCATGTGTTATACCGTGGTGAATATAAGTATAGTTTTAGAGTGATCCTGTCTAATCCCAGAAAACGACGATATGCAGCAAAACGTGAATTTCACTAAAAGCGTTGCCATTTTTCGCCTGGACGCTACTATTTCCAAATCAAATGTATATAATAGGTATTATGTTTCATCATGAATGCATGAAAGGGGGGGTCGTTTTTTGATGCTTTGATCGTCACCAACGGCATGCGTTGTGGAGTAACACACACACACACACGTTGCGATCGAGGTGAAATCATGGTTGGATCAAAGCAGGATTGATATCATTTAATCCTTACCTTCACTAGGCGGTACCCCAAAAATAATATTCCAATTGTCTGATTGCGAGTCCAAGTACTGGTGTCCATCGTGTCGCCAACATAATCTACCACAACAGATGCATCGGTGGCATTTGACACTTTTTTTTTTTTATCCACTTTTTTCTCCTCCTATTTTTCTGTATTTTTCCTCCCATCCCAATTTTAGTCGTTATGCCAATTCCCCCCTCCACTTCCTGGTCGTTGCGCGCATGTGCCTCCCACTGGTCGGTCTAGGGAGCCCTGAAGTCTATCACATGCTTCCTCCGATACATAGGAGACAGCCAGCAGCCTCTTTTCACCTGTCAGCAAGGACTCTCATTGGTGAAGTGTAACGCATGGGAGGTCACACTACCTTCACCATTTCCCTCCCTCGCTGTGCAGGCGCCCCCTCACCGACCTGTAGGAGTCGCTGTTTACAACGACCAGATTACCACCCACCTGCTTCCCTCCCGCTGACACTGCCAATTGGGCCAGTATGACGGCCGGCCAAGCCGGAGGCACCGCTGACAGCCGGATTCGATACCAGTGTCTCTGCGGTGGTATACAGATGCTCAGTCCGCTGTGCTACCCGGCCGCCCGGCATTTGATGCTTCTCAATGCGATTGGGATACCCGCTCGCCTCGCCTGACAAAGAAAAGTGCACCCGGAGACATTTGATCGTTGCACAGGCCAAGTGTTACGCACCCCAGTAAGGGGACGCAACACAAGGCCACAGACAGGGTAGGTGAGGGTGCAGTGACACAAAACCATGGAAACAATTAGCAAAATAATAGTATTTATTTATAAAACACAGCAACACAGAGATCAAGGAGGACTACCAGTGGCACCAAATGAAATACAAAAGGAAATGAAATCCCACCCTCCCCTTTACAGGCGCGGACGCCCAAAAGTACAGGTGGCGGTGCTCACTCTAAGGCTGGTGTCTTTAACATCAGGTCACCTACGTGATGCAAAAATGTAGACCCCAGGGTATCTTCCTGTCCTCAATTGTCCCTGTGTGCGAAACAAAAGATTAATACAAAAGAAAGTCAATCACCATAGGCTGGGTGACAAACAAATATATACAGGTTAGGGTTAGAACAGAAATGTGCAACAAACTATAATGACCTAAACACAATACAATGAACCAGAGCTTCAGGTACCAGCTCTACACCAAATACACAACACTAACAATATTTCCTATGCTAACAATAATGAACCAGAGCTTTCACCAGCTCTGCTACCAAAAAGATACCTAAGAACTCAAACAGAGCTTTAACCAGCTCTGGTACCAAAAGCCCCATTAAAGAGCCACAGCTATATTACCAACAGATACAAAGAGCTATCCCACAAAGACACAGAGAATAGTTACCACAACCATGAACCAGAGAGCTAACTAACACTGCACACAATGGGGTATATGAAGGGGTGTGGAGCTTGATTGCTGACGAGCCTCAGCTGCTGTTCCATCCTAGAGGCAAATCTTTCCTGTGACAAAATGGCATCCAATGTAATAAAAAAAGTCAACCAACGAACTAGATTCTTGTACCGGATCTCCTCTCTGGTAAACAAGAATACCCTGAAGACTCTGGCAGGAGCACTCATTCAAGGGTACTATGACTATGCGTGCACCTCATGGTACCAAAGCACCTCAAAGGCGCTTAAAACAAAATTACAAACATCACAAAACAAACTGGTCAGACTACTACTTGACCTGAACCCCAGAACCCACCTCACCCCTGCCCACTTTGCCAACCTAGGATGGCTTAGAGTAGACGACAGAGTACAGCAACTTGCAATGGGCCTGGTCTACAAGATACACTATACGACCGGGGTGCCCATGTACATGTCAAAATACTTCCCAAAGGTCAGTGAATACCACAACCACTACACCAGAGGAAGCTCAACAAATCATGTTAAACCCAGATTCGGCTCAAACAAGGGACTAAACACGTTTCGCAATTATGCCACAACAATGTGGAACGCCCTACCCAAAGCTGTAAAGGAATGTGAATCCCTGCCCACATTCAAAACCGCTCTTAAAGAGCACCTACGGGAGGCTGCAATTCGAAACTGGCCACCGTAAATGCCCAAAACCCCCACCACCTCCTAATAGACAGTCTCCTCACCACCGCATGTATATATTCCCTCCCCGCCGTATGTATATTTCCCTCCCACCCACCCACCCCCTCCTAATGTACAGTCCCCTCCCCATCATATGTATATACTCTGTCAGGATCTAGGGGTAACAGTACTGTATATTTGAATACCGTTATGTCACAAATGTATCAGTACTAAATACCTATATGTCCCTATGCCATAAATGTCATGTATGTTGTGTATGTCATAAATGTCTATATGAATTGAAAATGGGGGACCCTGATGGAAACAAGACAAACGTCTTTCTCAGGTCTGCATCCCCTTAACAATTGTATGTATTGAGCCGTACTGTATTGTACCCATTCTGCAATCTGTTAAATAAAGTTTTCATTCATTCATTCATTCTGCTGCTGTTGCTGGAGTGAGATGGTGATTGACCAGCTGCTGCTGGAACTGAGAATGGGGATATGTAGACACAAGAGGGAGACAAGACAAAAAAAAAAAAAAACATGCCTATATATACAACAGATACTATACATTACCATCTCTATATATACATAAGGACAGGGTCCGTAACACCAAGATATAAGGTTTCAAAGGACGCTCGATACTGCCACCTGGGAGGATGCGGCCGGTATTGCACTTTGGCATTCTCAGGTTGATTCCCCATGTTAACCCAGAGTCTGTGTGCCTGTAATGAATGTAAATATCGAATAAAAGAAATAACGATGAAAACCCGACTATACTCGGGTCTGGCGCTGAACGGTCAGCGAGATAACCCGACTATCTTCGGGTCTGGCGCTGATTGAGTTAAGACAGACCCAAGTATCATGATACCACACCCGTAGGACTGACCCAAGTATCATGATACCACACTCTTAAGACAGACCCAAATATCATGATACCACACCCTTAGGACCAACCCAAGTATCATGATACCACACTTTTACGACAGGCCCAAGTATCATGATATCACATGCTTAGGACTGACCCAAATATCATGATACCACACCCTTAGGACAGACTCACGTATCATGATATCACACCCCTAGGACACACCCAAGTATCATGATATCACACCCTTAGGACAGACCCAAGTATTATGATATCACACCCTTAGGACAGTCCCAAGTATCATGATATCACACCCTTAGGACAGACTCAAGTATCATGATATCACACCCCTAGGACAGTCCCAAGTATCATGATATCACACCCTTAGGACAGACCCAAGTATCATGATACCACACCCTTAGGACTGACCCAAGTATCATGATACCACACCCTTAGGACAGACTCACGTATCATGATATCACACCCCTAGGACACACCCAAGTATCATGATATCACACCCTTAGGACAGACCCAAGTATTATGATATCACACTTTTAGGACAGTCCCAAGTATCATGATATCACACCCTTAGGACAGTCCCAAGTATCATGATATCACACCCTTAGGACAGTCCCAAGTATCATGATATCACACCCTTAGGACAGACCCAAGTATCATGATACCACACCCTTAGGACTGACCCAAGTATCATGATACCACACCCTTAGGACTGACCCAAGTATCATGATACCACACCCTTAGGACAGACCCAAGTATCATGATACCACACCCTTAGGACACACCCAAGTATCATGATATCACACCCTTAGGACAGACCCAAGTATTATGATATCACACTTTTAGGACAGTCCCAAGTATCATGATATCACACCCTTAGGACAGTCCCAAGTATCATGATATCACACCCTTAGGACAGTCCCAAGTATCATGATATCACACCCTTAGGACAGACCCAAGTATCATGATACCACACCCTTAGGACTGACCCAAGTATCATGATACCACACCCTTAGGACTGACCCAAGTATCATGATACCACACCCTTAGGACAGACCCAAGTATCATGATACCACACCCTTAGGACAGACCCAAGTATTATGATATCACACCCTTAGGACTGACCCAAGTATTATGATATCACACCCTTAGGACAGTCCCAAGTATCATGATACCACACCCTTAGGACAGACCCAAGTATCATGATACTGTTATACAGAGCTGAATCAACTGTTCCATCAAAACTTGATATCTCAGTGGTATTCACACTTGTATAAAGAATAAAATACTCAAGGTTGTCAAGTATTCCTTTATTAATCCCCTTGGCGAAATTCAGGCGTCATAGCAAACACACTTTTTTACCGTCTTCTACTATTATGCACTATGCTACTATGTCTATACTACTATCTACTATGCACTACTATGCTACTATGTCTATACTACTATCTACTATGCACTATGCTACTATGTCTATACTACTATCTAATATGCACTACTATGCTACTATGACATGTCTATACTACTATCTACTATGCTACTATGTCTATACTACTATCTACTATGCTACTATGTCTATACTACTATCTACTATGCACTACTATGCTACTATGTCTATACTACTATCTACTATGCACTACTATGCTACTATGTCTATACTACTAGCTACTATGTCTATACTACTATCTACTATGCACTACTATGCTACTATGTCTATACTACTATCTACTATGCACTACTATGCTACTATGTCTATACTACTATCTACTATGCACTACTATGCTACTATGTCTATACTACTATCTACTATGCTACTACTATGTCTATACTACTATCTACTATGCTACTATGTCTATACTACTATCTACTATGCACTACTATGCTACTATGTCTATACTACTAGCTACTATGTCTATACTACTATCTACTATGCACTACTATGCTACTATGTCTATACTACTATCTACTATGCTACTATGTCTATACTACTATCTACTATGCTACTATGTCTATACTACTATCTACTATGCTACTATGTCTATACTACTATCTACTATGCTACTATGTCTATACTACTATGCTACTATGTCTATACTACTATCTACTATGCTACTATGTCTATAGTTAGATTTGCACTTTATTAATCCCAATAGGGAAATTCATTCTTGTTTGATGATCAAGAGGCACCTTTTATTTGTTTTAAGTGAAGGTTGGTGAAAAAGCAAGTTATTGCACTATTAATCCCAATAGGGACATTCATCTTTGTTTGATCAAGAGTAACCTTTTATATATATATTATTATAATCTTTTTTTTTAAATGAAGATTGGTGAAAGTTAGGTTTGCACTTCAATCCCAATAGGGAAATTCATCTTGGTTTGATTTTTTTGTCAAATAAAAACAAAGGTTATTTGAATGATTTCTAGTTTTCAAGAGAAAAAAATCGATTTTAAATCGTAAATCGGATAAAAAAAAAAGAAAATCTGAGATTTTATTTTTAGGCTATATCGCCCAGCCCTAAAACAAAGGGTTTTAAAAGTGTTATATTTCTCTTCTCTTATAATACCAGAGAGAAGGTGAGGAGAATCGACCAGCAACAAAAGCTAGAAAAAAAAATGTATTAAGAAATTTACATTTTAAGATTAAAATCTTTTCCCTGTGGTATCGAAAATGGTATCGAATATCGATACTTTTCAAGGTATCATATCGAAGTTAGAAATTCCAGTATCGTGACAACACTACTGTGTACTATGCTACTATGTCTATACTACTATCTATCTACTATGCACTACTATGCTACTATGTCTCTATACTACTATCTACTATGCACTATGCTACTATGTCTATACTACTACTACCATCCCAGCTGAGGTGAGCTACGGCCATGGCTCTCAAACGTTTCCATGTCAAGGGCCCCAAACTCATACCTAATTGGCCAAGGACCCCCATTAATACGATGTTGTCCCAGGGACCCCCCACCTGAGAAGACTGTTGTTGCTCCATATGATCTAATTAGGGCTGTACCGAATGCTTCGAATTCTAAATCAACATTCGAATTTTAAATTGTTTGTGTCTATTCAATCTGTTTAAACCAATGGGGGTTTTCGTCACAGTTGCAGTTAAAGATTAGGCTACACCAATATTATACTATAAGACGTCACCATCACTTTCATACCAACCGTGCCCTTATTGGATTATTTATGTTGATGAAACTGATGAGTTATATTCATTAAAGAAAGTTGATTTAATAAAAGAAAAATACTCATTTAATCAGATTAATCACTTTATTCAAATTGAGGATTCAGTTTACAAAATATTTTGTTTCTTTTTTTTATGAAGTAATTTTACTGTAGTAATTTTACTTTTACTAAAGTAAAAATATATATAGACATTCGAAGCTTCATTTGAATACTTCAATCGAAGCTTCGAATGTTAAAAAATGACATTCGGTACAGCCCTAGATCTAATCCATATTTCCACACCGGTCTGTACTGTAGGTGGATAGATTACAGAGGAGAGAGCAGAATAGTCAGGACGTTTGTGAAATTAAACTAGTCCCCATTGTGATGGGGACCCCCTTGATACCCCCTAAAAGACCCCACCCTGAGAACCACTGATCGACCTGCAACCCCAGCTGTGAGTGACCTGCTATAACACACTCGCTCTCCTGTTCTGTTGCTTAACATTGCTGCCCCCTAGTGGGAAGAGAGGGAAGAGGAGGAAGGTGGTGGAGGTGGTGGTGGAGGAGGACGATGAGGAGGATGATGATGAAGAGAACCCCACGGTAGGAGATGTCTTCGCCCTGGAGATGGAGCTGAACAGAGAGAGCAAGAAGCTGATGAAGGTGAGGAAGAGAAGGAGGGTGTTGTGTTTGTGTGTCCGACTGTAGGTGCATACGTGTGTGTGTGTGTGTTTTCATGTACAATTGGCCAGTTTACACAGATAATGATATCAGATGACATTTCTTGCAATATATAGATTATTGTAGATAACGTTGTGAGTTACTCATATGGTCCCACGCCTAGTGTGTGTCTGTTTGCTTCTATATGTATGCCAACGTATATGGCTATATTTCTGTGTGTGTGTGGCTGTGTGTATCTCACTCTGTGTGTGTGTATCTGACTCTGTGAGTGTGTCTGACTCTGTGTGTATCTGACTCTGTGTGTGTGTATCTGACTCTGTGTGTGTATCTGACTCTGTGTGTGTGTATCTGACTCTCTGTGTGTGTGTGTATCTGACTCTCTGTGTGTGTGTGTCTCTGACTTTGTGTGTGTGTATTTGACTCTGTGTGTATCTGACTCTGTGTGTGTGTATCTGACTCTGTGTGTGTATCTGACTCTGTGTGTGTGTGTATCTGACTCTGTGTGTGTGTATCTGACTCTCTGTGTGTGTGTGTGTGTGTATCTGACTCTCTGTGTGTGTGTCTCTGACTTTGTGTGTGTGTGTATTTGACTCTGTGTATCTGACTGTGTGTGTGTATTTGACTCTGTGTGTGTATCTGACTCTGTGTGTGTGTATCTGACTGTGTGTGTGTGTGTGTATCTGACTGTGTGTGTATCTGTGTGTGTGTATCTGACTCTGTGTGTGTGTGTATCTGTCTCTGTGTGTGTGTATCTGACTGTGTGTGTATCTGTCTCTGTGTGTGTGTATCTGACTCTCTTTGTGTGTGTGTGTGTGTATTTGACTCTGTGTGTATCTGACTCTGTGTGTGTGTATCTGACTCTGTGTGTGTATCTGACTCTGTGTGTGTGTATCTGACTCTGTGTGTGTGTGTCTCTGACTTTGTGTGTGTGTATTTGACTCTGTGTGTATCTGACTCTGTGTGTGTATCTGACTGTGTGTGTGTGTGTATCTGACTCTGTGTGTGTATCTGTCTCTATGTGTGTGTATCTGACTCTGTGTGTGTATCTGTCTCTGTGTGTGTATCTGACTGTGTGTGTGTATCTGTCTCTGTGTGTGTGTGTGTATCTGACTCTCTGTGTGTGTATCTGACTCTGTGTGTGTATCTGACTCTGTGTGTGTGTATATCTGACTCTGTGTGTGTGTATCTGTCTCTGTGTGTGTGTATATCTGACTCTGTGTGTGTGTATCTGACTCTGTGTGTGTGTGTGTATCTGTCTCTGTGTGTGTGTATATCTGACTCTGTGTGTGTGTATCTGACTCTGTGTGTGTGTGTATCTGTCTCTGTGTGTGTGTATCTGACTCTGTGTGTGTGTGTGTGTATCTGACTCTGTGTGTGTGTATCTGTCTCTGTGTGTGTGTATCTGACTGTGTGTGTGTGTATCTGACTCTGTGTGTGTATCTCACTCTGTGTGTGTGTATCTGTCTCTGTGTGTGTGTATCTGACTCTGTGTGTGTGTGTGTGTGTGTGTGTATCTGACTCCGTGTGTGTGTGTGTATCTGACTCTGTGTGTGTGTGTGTGTATCTGACTCTGTGTGTGTATCTGTCTCTCTGTGTGTGTGTGTATCTGTCTCTGTGTGTGTGTGTATCTGACTCTGTGTGTGTGTGTGTGTGTGTGTATCTGACTCTGTGTGTGTATCTGACTCTGTGTGTGTGTGTGTGTGTGTGTATCTGACTGTGTGTGTGTGTATCTGACTCTGTGTGTGTATCTGTCTCTGTGTGTGTGTGTGTGTGTGTGTATCTGTCTCTGTGTGTGTGTATCTGACTCTGTGTGTGTATCTGTCTCTCTGTGTGTGTGTGTGTGTATCTGACTCTGTGTGTGTATCTGACTCTGTGTGTGTGTGTGTGTATCTGACTCTGTGTGTGTGTGTGTGTGTGTATCTGACTCTGTGTGTGTATCTGTCTGTGTGTGTGTGTGTGTATCTGACTCTGTGTGTGTATCTGTCTCTGTGTGTGTGTGTATCTGTCTCTGTGTGTGTGTATCTGACTCTGTGTGTGTGTGTATCTGTCTCTGTGTGTGTATCTGACTGTGTGTGTGTGTATCGGACTCTGTGTGTGTGTGTATCTGACTCTGTGTGTGTATCTGTCTCTGTGTGTGTGTGTGTGTGTATCTGTCTCTGTGTGTGTGTATCTGACTCTGTGTGTGTGTGTGTGTATCTGACTGTGTGTGTATCTGTCTCTGTGTGTGTGTATCGGACTGTGTGTGTGTGTATCTGACTCTGTGTGTGTATCTGTCTCTGTGTGTGTGTGTGTGTGTGTGTATCTGTCTCTGTGTGTGTGTATCGGACTCTCTGTGTGTGTGTGTATCTGACTCTGTGTGTGTATCTGTCTCTGTGTGTGTGTGTGTGTGTGTGTGTGTGTGTATCTGTCTCTGTGTGTGTGTATCTGACTCTGTGTGTGTGTGTGTGTATCTGACTGTGTGTGTGTGTAACCAGGAGCGCCGCCACCGCAGTAAGCTGCCCAGGGCCCTGCGAGGTCTGATGGGGGAGGCCAACATCCGCTACGCCCGCGGGGAGAAGGAGGACGCCATCATCATGTGCATGGAGATCATCCGACAGGGTAGAGACGTCTTTCAAACATGGGGAGATTTCCTTTTCCCAACCCCCACCCCCCACTCACCTTAGGTGTGGAACAGTCGGAAGGCTCTTTAGCAGCTGTGGGGCGGCTCTTTGTAACCGTTATCGATGTGAGTGAAGCTTCTGCGTTGCTGCCTCGCATTTCTGGTGGAGCGGCCCGAATGTCCCTAGTTGAAAATTACGCAACTAGCAGTATGTCACAAAAATGCAGTCATCCCGTCGCTAGCTGTCTCTCTGATGTCATTGCACCACTAGCTAACTCTCGGATGATGTCCTTGACATCTTGTGTGGGCTCTGTCTTGCCTGTTGTCCACATAGTTGACAGGAAATGGAAATCAACCACATGCACCATTTTCAAAGCAGAGTCCACAGTCGTTTGATAAACAGATGGGTCTCTCTCTCTCTCTCTCTCTCTCTCTCTCTCCATCCTTCTGTCCTCCAGCCCCCCTAGCCTACGAGCCCTTCTCCACCCTGGCCATGATCTATGAGGACAATGAGGACATGGAGAAAGCGCTCCAGTTCGGCCTAATAGCAGCCCATCTCAACCCGTCCGACTGTGAGGAATGGGTTAAATTGGCGGACATGTCTCTGGAGCAAGGCAACGTACGCCAGGCCATCATCTGCTATACTAAAGGTAGGTTATGACACTCGTTTTCTAATGTATGTTTTAGCGGGACCTCTGATAGTCTGGTCTAGTGTGCAACTACTAAATGAACAGTAGGGCTGCCCTTTCATAGTCGATTAGGTCTTAGTTGACCACTGACAACCTTTTTAGTTGATTAGTTGATTTTAATGCATGTTAGTTATTTCCTAAATGTTAGCGCTGTTGTTGTTGTTGTTGTTGTTGTTGTTGTTGTTGTTGTTGTGAAAATGATGACTAAAGCCCTGTGATCTCTATATCCCCCTGGATATCTAACTAAATCAAGCCATTTCAGATATCCAATCTGCTTCCATTGAAATATTGTATAATACACACAGGTTACTCTGATTGGCCCATCAGTCACATCTAGCTGCTCTGATAGACCACTGCAACACTTCCGGTATTCTGAAATCATGGGGGAGAGAGCGGGGGGAGAAAATGAATGAATGTGGATGAGAGCCTTAAAGATCTAAAGCTGAAAGAATCATACATATGACATTAACTTTCCATAATAAGCTTTGTACGACTGAATCAAAACATCATTGTAATGGATCTTTAAATGAACACACCACCATTTTGGGAAATTACCTTATCGTCTTCTCCAGAGAGAGACAAGAAGATAGATACCAGTTTCCGCTCTGTGCGTTCAGTAGAAAGCTATCTGGCTGCATGTTAGCCTAGCTTAGCACAATGAATGGAAGTGGACATGACCGGTTAGCGTTCGGGAGAGGTGTTAGTTGGACAATGCCTAGGCTAACCGGTCATGTCCGCTTCCATTCATTGTGCTAACCTAGGCTAACATGCAGCCAGATGAACGCACAGAGAGGAAACTGGTATCTATAGTCTTGTCTCTCTCTGGAGAAGACCGTAAGCTAATTTCCCAAAATGTTGGCGTGTTCTTTTAAATAAAAAAATAATATTTCTTTCTAAATGTCCACTATCCTTGGCCCCCGCCCCCAACAGCCATCAAGTACGACTCGAGCAACGTGCGCTACCTGTGGGAGCGCTCCAGCCTCTACATGCAGCTGGGGGAGCACAAGCAGTGCATGGACGGGTACCGCAGGATCCTCACTCTACTGCCCCTAGAGGACGGAGAGCACTTCATGCGGCTGTCCAAAGAAATGGCCACGTGAGAGACACACACGATACACACACACAATAGGGAGGTGTAGTGGTTACGTTATAATATAATATAATAGAGGATTACATAAAAGTCTGAATTATTTATAATAATTTTTTACTTTGGATTTGTTTAAGCCTGATTTGGGGAAAATATGACAGCCCTATCACTTTGTGTGTGTGTGTGTGTGTGTGTGTGTGTGTGATGTAGGAGTTACTATGAGAACAACGACCTTCCCTCGGCTCTGGGCGTGGTGGAGGAGGCTCTGTCACGCCACCCAGACCTGGTCACTGATGATGTGGCCAACATGGCCGCCGAACTGTACATCGCTACGCACAAACACTACAAGGCCTTGAGGGTACAGCATCAACTAACTGTGTGTGTACTGTATGTATGAGGTAGAGATAGATAGTGAGATACACACAGAGAGAAAGGGAGAGGGGAGATAGATGAAGAGAGGGGTTTCTACCTGTCTGTGTGTGAAAACATTTCAGATATTTTAGGGTTATGCTTGTTGTGGTTATGGTTTGATTGATTGATTGAATATATTAGAAAATCTAAAATTATACATACATTACTGGTACACAAAATGTACAGCCATCACATATAATTAAAAACCGTTGAGGATTGATACACAATAAAACCTTACGGTTTATTTCCATTGGGGTCCTCAGAGGGGGAGGGGGCAAGATGACGAGTAGGCACAAATATGACATGCACAACTTCAATCTTCTAGCACTACACTTGAATAAGAAAATACAATAAAACAAACAAACACAAAGTTGAGGTTAGGGAGTGAATGTAACGCAATGGAATGTCCCCACAAGACATTAAAAACGTGTGTGTGTGTGTGTCTTTGTGTGCGTGTGTGTGTTCTCTAGATCCTGGTCCAGTTTTGTGGTATAGTTGTGGTTCGGGACCAACCAAAACCAGACTGCCCGCCAGAGAAGAGAGAGGAGCAGACGGTAACAAAACAGGAGGAGGGGGAGGAGAAGGAGAAAGAGGGGGAGCAGGTCCCTGAGCTAACGACAGAGGAGGAGAAATCACTAGAGGAGCAGGGTGAGAAGCCAATACCAATAGAGGCCTTTCTCTGTGATGTTTAGAATGTCCTCCATGCTGAAAGAAACACAGGTTGCTATGGTTACAACGTGTTGGTAGATGATGTGACTAAATTCACCATAGAACTACATAATCTTGAGCTATATGTGATTAGGGGTAAAG
>NC_140165.1:36577966-36628448 GCF_963971535.1 Notolepis coatsorum | reverse complement strand
GGTCTGTCTGTCTCTGTCTATATCTACTGTGTGTGTCTCAGTCTTTCTGTGTGTCTGCCAACCACAAATATATGACCTAAACTGATGAAATTACATTATAAGTGCTTATCAAATTGCAGTGTTATCTAACATGCCTTATAAATACATTTTCCAATGAAGACATTGCTGAAAACACACAAAAAATAATTGTCTGTCTGTCTGTCTGTCTGTCTGTCTGTCTGTCTGTCTGTCTCTCTCTCTCTCTGTGTTTTTCACTCCCTCTCTCGGACTCTGTCTCTCTCTCTCTCTCTCTCTCTCTCTCTCTCTCTCTCTCTCTCTCTCTCTCTCTCTCTCTCTCTCTCTCTCTCTCTATTTCTTTTTTGTCCGTCTCTCCCTCCCTCCCTCCATCCTCCCCTCCCTCCTCTCCTCCCTCCCTCCTCTAGGTGATGTTGACAGACTTGATGGAGCAGAGTCCGGAGGAGATAGGAGATCTGTATCTGGACGTGGCAGAGGCCTTTCTGGAGGAGGGACGGTACACCTCAGCCTTACCCCTGCTGTCAGCCCTGGTCACCTCTGAGAAATACAACCTGGCCGTGGTCTGGCTGAGACATGCAGGTAGGAGGCTTTAACAGGTGGTCTGGCTGAGACATGCAGGTAGGAGGCTTTAACAGGTGGTCTGGCTGAGACATGCAGGTAGGAGGCTTTAACAGGTGGTCTGGCTGAGACATGCAGGTAGGAGGCTTTAACAGGTGGTCTGGTGAGACATGCAGGTAGGAGGCTTTAACAGGTGGTCTGGCTGAGACATGCAGGTAGGAGGCTTTAACAGGTGGTCTGGTGAGACATGCAGGTAGGAGGCTTTAACAGGTGGTCTGGCTGAGACATGCAGGTAGGAGGCTTTACCAGGTGGTCTGGCTGAGACATGCAGGTAGGAGGCTTTAACAGGTGGTCTGGCTGAGACATGTAGGTAGGAGGCTTTAACAGGTGGTCTGGCTGAGACATGCAGGTAGGAGGCTTTAACAGGTGGTCTGGCTGAGACATGCAGGTAGGAGGCTTTAACAGGTGGTCTGGCTGAGACATGTAGGTAGGAGGCTTTAACAGGTGGTCTGGCTGAGACATGCAGGTAGGAGGCTTTACCAGGTGGTCTGGCTGAGACATGCAGGTAGGAGGCTTTAACAGGTGGTCTGGCTGAGACATGCAGGTAGGAGGCTTTAACAGGTGGTCTGGTGAGACATGTAGGTAGGAAGCTTTAACAGGCTCGTTTCACAGGGTCCTCACTTGTTGGCCAAGCTGCAACGCCAGAACTCATCATACTCTGGTCTCCTCCCGAGTCAGTAGAGAAGATGGACACCAATTGCCTCTGTCCGTTCAGTAGAAAGCTATCCGGCTGCACGCTAGCCTAGCTTAGCACAAATTAATGGAAGCAGATCTGCTGGCCAAAAACACTTCTCCCGGTATTTTATGCTAGGCTAGTGGTCCATATCCGCTTCCATTCATTTGTGCTAAGCTAGGCTAGTTTGCTGCCGGAGAGCTTTCTACTGAACTCACACAGAGGACATTTGTATCTTATCTTCTTGTCTGACTCTGGAGAAGACGGGAAGTGCATTTCCCATAATGTTGGCGTGTTCCTTTTTAATAGGACGAAATCAATAATATAAATAAAAAGCTATCTATGTATACCCCCCCCCCGCTCTCTTCCTCCCATCCCTCCACCCGTCTCCTCTCTCTCTCCAGAGTGTCTGAAGGCCCTGGGTCACATGGAGGTGGCGGTGGACAGCTACATCCGGGTGGTGGCCCTGGCTCCACAGCACCTGGAGGCCAGGCTGTGTCTGTCCACTCTGCAGCAGCAGCTGGGCCGGCCCCAGAGAGCCCTCCAGGCCCTGGAGCCCATGTACGACCCCGAGACCCTGGCCCAGGACTCCTCGGCTGCCCAGCAGGTACAGGGGGATGGGTTTGTTTAGTTGTTTATTTATGGATCCCCATTAGTCTACACCCATGGGTGAAAGACTATTCTTCCTGCAGTCCTAGAGGTAGAGTAAAAGGAAGACCCTAATGTATTTGACTAATAAATGGAAAACAAGTATGATTTATATTTAGTGAAGGCAAGGAGCCCTCCAGGATACATTATTCTATTTATTTTATTTTATTTATTTATTATTTTTCTGTATTTTTTTCACCCATCCCATTTGAGTCATTATGCCAATTCCCTTCCTGGTCGTTGTGCACATTGCCCCACTGTCGCCCTGGGGAGGGTGTAAAACTACCACATGCCTCCTCTGATACATGTGGAGTCGCCAGCCGCTTCTTTTCTCCCCCGACAGCGAGGAGTTTCACTGGGGGAACGTAACGCGTGTAGAGGTTCACGCTATTTCCCCCAGATCCCCTCCCTGCTGAACCAGTAGGAGTTGCAGTTTACAACGACCAGGACACATACCCCACCGGCTTCCCACCCGCTAACACTGCCAATTGTGTTAGTAGGGACGACTGACCAAGCCGGAGGTACCGCTGACAGCTGGATTAGATCCCAGGGTCTCTGCGGTGGTAGGCGAGTGCTTAGCCCACTGCGCTACCCAGCCGCCCTGAGTTTCTTATTTATTTGACTAATACATGGAAAACAACATGATTATATTTATTTAGTGAGGCCCTTCAGGATACATATTTTTTGTTCAGTTAATGCTGCACCAGGTAGTCTTGAGAAGAAGACATTACCTCTACAATAAGTAGTTACAAATAAATGCTTGAATATTGTTCTCAAATCCAAAAAGCCTTAGAAACAAAGTGAACCAACGTTGCTCTTAGAAGATGCTTCTTTGTATGGTAAATGTGGTGGGAGGGTAGGAACACCACAGCCATTTCTAGTTTCAAACAGCGCTCCAGGGATCCAGACTTTCTCTTGTAACACTTTGTCTTCAATACTAAAGATATATCATACTTTATTTAGAATTTTCAGAGGTTAGTTTTAATCCCCCAAAACTAGTGCCGCTTTAACCAAACCTTTTAATAAAATGTTTGAATATTGATATGCCTTCAAATGCCCCTTTGTTAAATGCTGGACATTCAGACAGCTGTACCAACAATGAGAAACCATACATGTGCAGGTGCTTGCAATGTACTTTTCAATCCAACAGAGGGCGTATAGAAACTACTGTTTTAGTTGTGGTTACATCATTGTTGTTAAATTGCAATGTATTACCAATGGACACATTTCTAAATCATCTCGTTTAAAACAAATAAAGCATGAACATTGGCATGGTGTACCTTTCTGTGTGTATTCATCCACAATCTATAGCTCAACATGAAACAATTAACAATTAATCGTAAAATAATTACGTATAACTTTATTTCAACCAAAAAAGTGACGTCAGTCAGACTACACCTCCCTATTGCTCTGATGTGCGATGTGTTGTGTTGAGTGTTGGTTTAATGTGTCTGTGTAGGAGTTGAAGTTGCTGCTGCATCGCTCCACTCTGCTGAAGACGCAGGGTAAACTACAGGACTACGTGGACACTATGATCACCATGCTCTCTATGCTCCTCAAGGTAACACACACAGACGCACACCAATACCACACACACACACAGACACAATAACACACAGTCACACACCATCACATTCACACATGCACAAAATCACATTCACACACAAAATCATTCACTCACTCATTCTCGTTTACTCGCTCACTCACTCATTCATTCACTTACACACTCATCCACAAACATATTTCACTCTCTCACACACACATACACTTGTTCACTCCCTCACACACAGACTTACACTTGTTCACTCCCTCACACACACACATACACTTGTTCACTCCCTCACACACACACATACACTTGTTCACTCACTCCCTCACACACAAACATACACATGTTCACTCCCTCACACACAAACTTACACATGTTCACTCCCTCACACACAAACTTACACATGTTCACTCCCTCACACACACACTTACACTTGTTCACTCCCTCACACACAAACATACACATGTTCACTTCCTCACACACACACTTACACATGTTCACTCCCTCACACACAAACATACACATGTTCACTCCCTCACACACACACTTACACTTGTTCACTCCCTCACACACAAACATACACTCACTCACTCATGTGTTCGCTCACTTACTGACATACACATACATGCACACAGGAGTTCATGTGTGTTTATGACATTGGATAGACTAGATCAGTGGTCACCAACCTTTTTAAGCCCAATATCACTTTTTTTTGTTTTGGTGAAGGCAAGATCTACCTATTGAAGCGTTGAGAGAAAAAGACAGCCAAGATTGTACTTTAAACTAAATTACGTTTATTTGCCTGTATTCTAATGACATGCAATGCTTTGGTCCAACATTACAACGTCAAAGTAGAACTGTAATATGTACTTTCTCAGTCAGTGCAGTCATCTTATGCAGCATCACTTTTCACATCAAAACAAAAGTAGAACTGTAATGTGGACTTTCTCATATTATTAACATTGACAAACATATTTACAATTAGCATTTTATAAAGTAGAACTGTAATGTGTACTTTCTCAGTCAGTGCTAAGTGCAGTCAGTGCTAAGTGCAGCATCACTTTTCACATCAAAACAAAAGTAGAACTGTAATGTGGACTTTCTCATATTATTAACATTGACGAGCATATTTACAATTAGCATTTTATAAAGTAGAACTGTAATGTGTACTTTCTCAGTCAGTGCTAAGTGCAGTCAGTGCTAAGTGCAGCATCAGTTTTCACATCAAAACAAAAGTAGAACTGTAATGTGGACTTTCTCATATTAACATTGACAAACATATTTACAATTAGCATTTTATACAGTAGAACTGTAATTTGTACTTTCTCAGTCAGTGCTATGTGCAGTCAGTGCTAAGTGCAGCATCACTTTTCACATCAAAACAAAGGTAGAACTGTAATATGGACTCTCAGGGAAAGATCTATAAAAAAAAATATATATATATATATATATATTTTCAGGGAAAGATCTACAGGGAAAGTCTCAAAGATCGACCAGTCACATTAAGGTGTCAATATTACTATATATTTTTTAAATATATTGTAACTTACATTATTCTTTTCCAATGTTCTTCACATTAAGTGTCAATACTGATCTACAATCTTTTCCTTTTTTTTCCCCTCACACGTTGGTGGAGGGTTCAAAGGAATATGTCGATAAAGGTTTATTCTCTTTTTATTTTATTTTTTATTTTTATCTTTAGGTTAATTATCACAATACTTCATTACAGTAAGGGAAGGTGCAAGACCAAAAGCGACATTCTATTGCAATAGAATGGAAATGTTAGATCCTATGGCAATGAGCATAGGAAAATTAGGATTACAATGCTCAGGTTGGGCAATCCGGTGGACCATGGGAGAAAGTCAATCGCGGAGGATGTGTTCTTGGAACACAGGCATGTTCGACTTTCTGGGAGAGGGGAAAATAGGGGATTTTTATTTGTATATATATATGTTTTTAAGCTCAGCTCTCAACGGGACCTCATTAATTGGATGTGCATCTATTGTAGCTTCATACTCCAGAAACATTACCAAAAACTACACGAAAACATGCATAGACTATGGCTAGTTTGAATATAATGGTATGGAACACCGGTGGGATAAACAAACAACACAAGCGCAAAAGCGTGCTTACACTGATGAAAAAAGAACATGTGGACGTGGCACTATTAAGCGAAACGCACATTTTAGAGGGAGACATAAATACGTTAGCGGATAACATATACCATAATATTGGTCACTCTTCTTTTGCTACGAGAACTAGAGGGGTAGCCATAGTCGTCAGACGCAAATTAAATATCGAATTGAAAGGGGTATGGTCGGATGCTGAGGGGCGCATAACTATAGCTAGGATTATACACAATAACAGGAAAATTGCATTGGCAGCGGTATATGCCCCGAATTTGTACGAAGTGGGTTTCTTCACTTCACTAACAGGAGAAATGTTAAACCATCCCGAGTACTCATACATAATAGGTGCGGATTTTAATGCCATTTGGAACCCAAGGATGGACAAAACTTACCTTTCCTTCTCCAGCGAACAAAAGAATTCATCTAAAGCATTAAAAGATTGGTCGAAATCAACAGGAGTAACTGATTTATGGCGTTCACTTAACCCCATGACCCGCAAGTACTCCTGTCGTTCGGCGAGACACAACACACTATCCAGAATTGATTACGTCTTTGCATCCCCGAGAATATTTGATAAATACGAAGTGGAAATGACACCCAATGCGCTATCAGATCACTGCTACTTAATCCTGAAAGCAACATTTGGTACATTATCTACCCGGGCCCCAAGATGGCGTTTTAATTCGATGCTGCTTAACAACAAGGAATTCATTACACAAATTAAAGAAGCTCTCACAGTATTCCTACAAATTAATACTAACTCGGTGCAAGATCCCAGAATATTATGGATGTCGGTAAAGAGTATGATCAAAGATTTCTCGGATAGATTTACCTCCATATTGCGCAAAAATCAAAACACAAAACTGTCTGAAAAGGAAACGCTTTACTCAACGCTTTTTAATTCTTTAAAATACAACAACTCTACTAGACTAGATAACCAAGTTAACATTCTAAAGACCGAGATCAAAGCAATGTACAGACAAAAATCGGAATTGCAAATACGCAGCACTAGACAACAGCAGTACTTCCAAGGTTCTAAACCTAGTCACCTATTAGCCATGCGACTAAGAATTAATGCAAAATTTGCAGATATAACTGCCATTAGGAAACAACAAGCTCTAGTAACAGAACCCAAAATAATAAACGATACATTCAAAGAATTCTACTCCGATTTATATAACTCAGAAACGACCTTTGATCAGGACAAATTAGACACATATCTTAATCAAATTACTCTCCCTAAACTTACAGATGAAGACGCTAAACAGTTAGAAGTACCGATCACATTAGAAGAACTCAAGAAGGCCATATCCGGAATGAAAAACGGCAAAGCTCCGGGAATTGACGGTATCCCATCAGAAATGTACATTTCTTGCTGGGACATATTTGGACCCTTATTACTAAATATGATCTTATACTCAGTCAAAGAGGGAAGCTTCATCGAACACCAAAATACCGCACTCATTTCAGTTCTTCACAAAAAAGACAAAGACCCCACTGAATGCGGTAGTTACCGTCCTTTAAGCCTCCTCGGAACCGATGTCAAACTGTACTCTAAGATATTAGCCATCAGATTGCAAAAGCATATGACGTCTTTAGTTCATACGGACCAAACAGGCTTCATAAAAGGTCGCCTGATCAATGATAACATAAGGCGAATACTGCACGTACTAGATACAGACAAAGAGGACATCACACCTAAGGCGATACTATCCCTGGATGCTATGAAAGCATTTGACAGGTTGGAATGGTCGTTTCTATGGGCAGTATTGGAAAGGATGGGGTTAGGAAAAGGTTTCATTGATATGATTAAAGTACTATACAAGGACCCATCGGCCATGATTACAACAGGCACAATCATCTCCAAAATCTTTCCGGTATCACGCTCTGCCAGACAGGGTTGCCCTCTTAGTCCCGGACTATTCAATTTATCATTAGAGCCTTTAGCACAATATATAAGACAATCCCAATCCATAGAACCAATCGTAATCAAGGGCACACAACAAAAAATTAGTTTATATGCGGACGACGTAATATTGTTCATGCAAAACCCCAACACCACATTGCCTCATCTGCTCAAGTTGATTGAGAACTTTGGTGATCTATCGGGATTTAAGATAAATTGGCCGAAGTCGGCTTTCCTTCCACTTAACACCCCTGCAAAAAAAGGTATAACCCTCCCAGGTGCGATACCGATGGTAAAACATTTCAGATGCTTGGGAGTGGAAATATTCCCCACCATAAGACAAACGGTGAAGCACAATTACACAAAAATACAGAACAAAATCAAGGACGACCTGGACAGGTGGGCAAAACTTAAAAACTCAGTACAGGCAAGGGTATCAATAGTTAAGATGGATGTATTACCAAGAATCAATTTCTTCAGCTCAATGCTTCCGTTACCTCCTCCAGAGGGCTACTGGAAAAGATTACAAACCTCCACATACAAATTTATTTGGAATAACAAACCGCCTCGCATAAAAAGATCCACCGCACAGAGAAGTAAAGCAGACGGTGGCATGGCAGTCCCAGATTTTTTACAATATTTTAATGCCTTCACATTAAGACCATTGAAGAAGATATGGTTTGACCCCGAGGCTTTGGTATCTTGGAGAGAATTAGAAGAAAACATAGTAGCCCCACAGAGATTGAAAGACATAGCATACACTAAACTTTCAATCAAGCATTGTGAGCGAGAATTTGGCCCAATAATAACCCATGCAATCAGGACATGGCGGGAAACTCAAAGGAAATTTCCTAACAATCAAGTATGGCATAATCACACTCCCATATTCAATAACAATGCTCTCTTAATGGGAAAACGACCTATAAGATTCCCTGTATGGGAAGAAAGAGGCATACACTCATTAGGGGATATTTTTAATAACAAGGGCCTCTGTAGTTATGTCGAAATATGCATAAAGTTTAACCTCACCGAGTCCACATGGCTTTTTTACATACAGTTAAAACTTTGTATGAGATCTCACGGTGTTCCATTACACATACCAATTGAACACCACAGATACCACAAATTTTTCTATGACAGAAATACATTGGGAGGTTTTGTATCAGGTTTTTATTCACAATTACTAACGTCCTCGTACGAAACCCTTCAACTAGACAATGTCTGGAGGAGGGATATACCAGACCTGGAAAATGACTTTGATTGGCAAGGAGCCTGGGCAAATGTCCGACTTACATCAAGGAACCCGGATCATCAACAAATCAATCTGAACTATATTCACAGGACATACTTGACTCCTATAAGGCTGTGCAAAATGGGGCTTATACAAAACTCCAAATGCTCCCAATGTACAAATGGGGACGAAGGAACATTTATGCACATGTATTGGGACTGCCCACCAGTTAAGGCATTCTGGGAAGATGTGTCCCAACAATTATCAATACTCGTATTTTGGAATATACCTGTACACCCCGCGGTATTGCTATTGAATGATGTTTTTGAGTTTGCAGTGAACCCACAACTAAAAAGATTGGTTTTATCGGGTATCACAGTAGCTAAAAAACTGATTGCATCACGTTGGTTTCAACCGGAAAAAATGTGCCGGAAAGTGTGGTTTCTTACATATCTTGATGTGATATATCAAGAAATATCAACAGCAAGAATTCTAGGGCTCAATGAATCCAAAATGTTAATGTGGTTAGAAGTGGTGGAGAGAATAAAAGCTAGCCTATAATGGTGATGTCTGGTTAGGAGTGAGGGATAATAGAGGTACTATCCAAGAGGGGGTCCGGGAGGGGGGGATTTGAGCTGGAGCATATGTGTGTAGGGTTTTAGAAAATAGGTATTCGGGGTATATTATATACTAACATTTATATAATTGTAACTTCGCTGGATATACACGGTATACGGTTAAAATGTTATTATTGACTATTTTTGTTTTATCCTGTTTCTGTACTTGCATATATTTTAACCACCTTTACTGAAAGTTTCATTATACATTGTGTGTTGAGTACTGACTTTTAATAAGTTTTGTTTTGCAATAATAAAAAAAATTAAAAAAAAAAAAAAAGATCGACCAGTCAATCGCGATCGACGGGTTGGTGACCACTGGACTAGATGAACGTGTGTGTTTGTGTCAGGTGGCGATGATGCGAGCCCAGGTCAGCGTGCGCTCCGTGTATGTGTCTGGGGAGAAACACCTGCGGCTGGTCAAGGTCAAAGACGCGCTGGCCGACATCGATGACCAGGAGGCCGCCTACCAGGACATCAGTGGTACGTACCTGTGTGTGTCTGTGGCATCTTCATCACTATGTCAATCAATATTGCCATTCAAGTACCTCTGTGCAGAAATATCGTCTTTACACTTAACACGTTCAGTGCCAAAAACGTAAAAAGTCGTTATTGGGCGCCAACAGTTGAGTGCAAAAAATAAAATAAAAAGGTCTTTTTGGATCGTTTTTCCTTTTTTTTTTTTGATATTTTTATTCATTATTCATCCAGGGACCTTGGTGTTACCATAGGGAATGAGTCTGAGATCGCCAAAGTGCAATACCGGCCGCATCCAGCTAGACGGCGGTATCAAGCACCCTTTGAAACTAGGGATGCACGATAATTATCGGGCCGATATCAGCAATTATGACGTCATCCCGATAAACGCGATAACGTTATTAATAGCTCCGATAATATAATATATTTTTTTGTAAAAAAAAAATGCGGTGTGGGTGAATTGGAATGAAGTGCGTTTGTTTTGACTAAAGTCTCCTCCCGTTTTGTCAGTACTGTGCTACGACTGACAGCGTGTGGTTTAGGAACAGGGCGTTTTACACAAATCCAGCGCTCCCTTTCTAGGCTGTGACGTAGCCACGCAAGTTAACGTTAACAACAAAGATGGCCGCGTCGGTACTCGGAGTTTCAGAGAAAAAAGATCGCTTGCTATTTGTAATAAATGCAATGCAGACGTTCCACAAGGAGGGAAAATGGCAACAACTTGCAATACATCCAGCCCGACGGGTCATCTGCGGCATCACCACCGCCACAACGGTGTGTTATTGTGTTAACTTAGAAGCCCACGACGACGCGAGGAGCTAAGCAAAGCTAGCCCCTTTCGTGGCTGTGATGCAACCCTTGGTTGAATACGCAGTCACTTATTTCTCCGTAGTAGCCAGGTTAATTTGCACCACCAAGGACTGCTTAAAAGCTAGCAGCTTGAGCCCTTCTGCGGTTCCCTCGGTCTTCGACAGACAGACCGGCGCATGCAGTTCAGCGTTACGGAGCATTTAGCCTGCTGGCTACCTAGCTCCACTTCAACCAGCATCGGGAGCTCCAGCAGCTTGTCGATGTGCTAATAGCCTCAGCAAGCTAACGTTAGCTGGCTCCAGCAGCTTGTCGATCTGCTGGAGCCAGCTAACGTTAGGTTGCTGAGGCTATTAGCACATCGACAAGCTGCTGGATCTCCCGATGCTGGTTGAAGTGGAGCTAGGTAGCCAGCAGGCTAAATGCTCCCGACGACATCAACAAGCTGCTGGAGCCAGCTAACGTTAGCTTGACTGGTTGCTGGCTAACTAATGAAGCTACTCGTCCCGGGAGATAACGGCGCTGGTTGTTGGCTAACTAATGTAGCTACTCGTCCCGTGAGATAACGGCGCTGCCTGGCTGGTTGTTGGCTAACTAATGTAGCTACTCGTCCCGTGAGATAACGGCGCTGCCTGGCTGGTTGTTGGCTAACTAATGTAGCTACTCGTCCCGTGAGATAACGGCGCTGCCTGGCTGGTTGTTGGCTAACTAATGTAGCTACTCGTCCCGTGAGATAACGGCGCTGCCTGGCTGGTTGCCCTTCTGTCAAACTTCTTTAATTTAGCAAACGACTCGTCAATAGGTACAAGCGTGCTCGCGCCGTCGTCGCGGGCCCCCAACACCGTGGCGGTGGTGATGCCGCAGGTGACCCGTTGTGGTGGTGATGTGAGGTGGTGATGTGTCCACTCAAAGCCTCTTTTTCAAGGCTCCGCTTTGAAAAAAGAAGAACAAAAAGCTTCGAGCGTCTTAGGTTGGATGCACCACAAGCTGTTGACGGATTGTGAATTTTCATTTGGAAAAATAAATATGGTCACTTTATCAGTCAAAACTGTTGTCTTGGCTTTTGTTTCTGTTGTCTGGTTAGGTCACATTTAAGTTGGTGTTAAGTTATTGTCCTGGGAAGTCTTTTTATGTATTATTATTGTATTGTGATATGTTTTGTTTCATGTTGAAAAAAAAAAGTTTGATAAAAAAAAATATATACATTAAAGAAAAATGTATAATACAATAAATATCGGTTATCGATATCGGTTATCGGCTTGAGGAGCATAAAGTTATCGGTATCGGTGTCAAAAAAGCAATATCGTGCATCCCTATTTGAAACCTTATATCTTGGCCTGTGCAACGGTCAAATGTCTCCGGGCGCAGTTTTCTGGGTCGGGCCAGTCGAGCGGTTCCCCCAGTTGCATTGAAGCGTGTCAAGTACTCATATGTTGTGGTGGGTTATGTCATGGACCAAATGGACATCGGATGGACCAGATGGCGATCAAACAATTGGAATATTATTTTTGGAATACTCCCGATCACAGGTAAGGACTATCTGACGTCAATTCTGGCTTGTTCGTGCAATGCTTTTATACCGATCGAGCTGATCAACGTTTTTAGTGTTCAATACGAATGCCGTTACTGGCAATCAAATAATCAGAAACGACCCCCCCCCCCCCTTTCATGCATTCATGATGAAACATAATACCTATTATATAGATTTGATTTGGGAATAGTAGCGTGTTCAGGCAAGAAACGGCAACGCTTATAGTAGGATTCACGTATGAGGCTATAACTCAGCCTTTCGGGAATTACCCCAGACCACTCTAAGGCCCCGTTTAGACGGAAACGCTAGCAGGTGAATCCGCAAAAATATTTTTTCGGATGTGCCTTTCGTTTATACGGAAACAGCGTTTTTACGGGGTGAAACCGCAAAAAAGTCAGACTACCTTCCAGGGTGGAATTCCTAGAAACGATAAACCTTTGCGCTCTCATCTAAACTGTCAAACCGCATAAAACGATGACGAAAGGGTTGTCAAGGCTCTCGTCACGTGTACTGCTTACATCACAGGCATGCGTCAGTAGCCTAGAAGCGTAAACAAAGCATGTCTGATTCTATCCATGGCGATCACCTGAAGGCTACATTGGCAGTACTTTTAAATACACAAGAATCTGTCCCGCGGCGTGACTGGACCCACTGTCTGTGAGTGACTCTGCTTTGGTCCAATCACATTCCCCACCCACAGTCTGCGAATCAGAGGCAGAGTAGGGCGGGTCTTCACAGCACGTCATGTGACATATGCGCCAATCGTGTGACAGCGGGGCTCAGTCGTCTGGAGTCGTTACAGCCTCGTCTGCACGGAGAATTCCATCCCAAAACGATAGTCTAAACGCAAAATTAAAAGTGAAACCGTAAGACGACTTTTGCGGTTTCTGTTCAGACTCTCTCCGTCTAAACGTAGCCTAAAACTATACTTATATTCACCACGGTATAACACGGGAACGTATGGATGAAAAAAATTATTATTTTTTCACATATTGAACGATAGATAGTTGATGTCAAATGGGCCATAGTATTGTATCCAGAGCTATACTATAGAATATAGTTATAGCTCTACAAAGGTGACGCACTCCTATCTTTTAAAGCATGGCATTGCTACAACGGGACCCGTCTAATGCCTGGCACTGAATGTGTTAAGGTTCCTATGGTTTGCATTGAATTAGGAAAATCTGCTTTTAGCTTCTGTGACCCAGAAACATGGAATGGAACTTTAAAAATCATCTATTGGTCAGTTTAAATCTTTAATAGCCAACCATTTCATCACAGTTTTCTGTTTCTATACTGTTTAAAAAAATATTATGTGTTGTATTCCGCAACGTCATTGTAAATGAGAGCTCGCTCTAAATGGTCCTTCGAGATTAAATAAAGATTGAATGAACAAAGGAATCAGCTCCAAATCGGAAAAAGGAGGGGGAAAAAGATAATAAAAAATAAAAAAATAAAAAGGAATCAGCTCTGGTGATTAAAAAAAAAGAAAAAAAGTGATTTTTCACATTAACTCAATCAGCGCCAGGGGTCGGGACGCCAGGGGGCGCTAGAGCACCATCGCTTTAATCAATGGGGAGACTGCGACATTTGCGAGTGCTTAACACTTTGGTCGCCAGGCTTATATTCTTAATATACCATCCTCCGCCAGCTCTATTTGTCTATGGAGAAGCATGGCGGGGAATGACGTGGTGTTAAAACCTGGTAATCCAATTATCTGATCGCCATTCCAAATACTGCTCGTATTTGGAATGGCCGTCCCACATTGCCCGGCATTGCATATGAAGGGGGAGGGGGGGGGCAGCATTGCAGATGTAACGTTGTAAACGCTAGTCCTGCCGGAGTATTTAAACCCCGCCCGCACGGCTCAGATCGGCCCAGAAACTACACCATTTCTAATTGAGTGCAATACCGGCTGGAAGGCGTAGGCGGCGGTATTTGCCCTTTTGCGAGCTCAGACCCATTCCCAATGATAACATCAGGCTGGATGGATGAAAAATGAATGGATATAGCTAATAAAAGAAATAACAATTAAAACCAGACTTTTCTCGTGATTGGCGCTGAACGGTTGGCGAGTTAACCCGACTTTTTCCGTGATTGGCGCAGAATGAGTTAACGTGGCTTCACCTCGGGCATGCCTCCGCTCTCCTCTCTCCGCAGGTAAGACCAGCGTGTTGTCCAGAGAGGACTGGTGGCAGCTGGTGGTGCGCTGCGTCTACACCATGTGTGAGGAGCACCGCTACAAGGAGGCGGAGCTGCTGGTGGAGTCCTCCATGGAGTTCTACTCCTTCTACGAGAACAAGCCCCGGAGGAACGAGCTGGAGTTCCTCGGCCTGTCGGCGGCCATCCTCGACGACAACTACCGCAAGGCCTACGACTACATCAGGTAGGGGGCCTGTCTGCAGCCGCCCTGACAGACAACTACCACTACCGAAATTGGCCCGCCAGCAATAATTTCTGGCCCGTCAGTATATTTTGAGAATATGATATTTATTTTATTTTCATCATATTATTTTTATTATATGCATACTTTATGTTTTATCCATGTTGAGAGTGAATAACGGGTATAGGCAGTGAGGTGCAATGTACCGTATATATAGGCTTGCTCAAAGTGAGATGGACAGCGCGTGGTGCTGAAATGGGAAACTCCATGAAATAAAAACACCAGTTCAGTAAGTCATTCAAGCTTTATCTTTACTCATGACTGACGGCACCACACATGCATGTGAATAGTAATGTAATTAAAAACAATGCAAAAACAATGCAATTAAACTTTAAACAAAAAGAGTGCTTGAAGAAGCTCCTGAAATGATAGGTATTTGAATTACGAGACATTCGTTAACTAAATGAAAAATACAATTTGGCATTAAACAGTAATGCAATTAAAAACATTGCAAAAACAAGGCAATTAAACTTTAAACAATTTGGAAATAACAGGCTTAGTATT
Organism: Notolepis coatsorum; assembly: GCF_963971535.1. Classification (NCBI taxonomy): domain Eukaryota; kingdom Metazoa; phylum Chordata; class Actinopteri; order Aulopiformes; family Paralepididae; genus Notolepis; species Notolepis coatsorum. Next base: position 36,613,300 of record NC_140165.1, on the reverse strand, counting down.
CAGTGTGAAAAGTGGCATCTCCCGTCGGTCACTATTCGCTGGATATCTGGTGATATGGACGTCACGTTAATCCGCAGGCAGTTCTCAAGGTTTTTATGCGTCAGTCGGTTCCTCCGAGTTGTCTTTATCGCATTCATTGATGAAAAGGACGACTCGCATACAGGTGGAAGGGAACATTGTGAGCACATACAATGCGAGTCTCTTGATGTTGCTGTACTCTTCTGAGCATGCTACCCAAAAGGCACTCACAGACTCCGCACTCCGCAACGCATCGCTGATAAGGGAGGTTGTTTGGAAGTCCATTAGCTCCATTTCCAGTGCAGCCTCATCTAACAAGGTTAACTATCATAATCGATCGTCCCACTATATTCCTTTATCCGTAATTGATCAGTCTCCCCAGTTAGTAGCTAGATTAATATATTTAGCGGAAGTGTCAATAATCGATCGCGGGGGATTCCCCAATCTGGATGCGTCAGCCCCAGTCTCCTCCGTAGACCAGACCGTCTCATTTAACAAGAGGCTTGTTTGAGATTCAATAAGTATAATACCGTAATTTTCGCACTATAAGCCGCACCTGAACATAAGCCGCAGCAGCTAAATTGAATGATGTGTACATATATAAGCCGCACTGGACTATAAGCCGCAGGTGTTTTAATGTTTAATTACCATATGTAAGGGTTCGTGCACAGAGGGGATTGTCGGGAAAGAGATGGCTGTTTGAGGAAGCTCCCATTTATTAACTTGCAGCAGCTGTGTGCCTGTGAGAGAAGAGCGAGTGAGAGTTAAAGGTGGTGGACTGTAACCTGTAAAATCCATAGATTTAGGAGGTCCCCTAGTGGCCGTTAGCTGTAAAAATCCATAGATTAGCCGCACCGTTATATAAGCCGCAGGGTCGAAAAATGGGGGGGAAAGGCGCGGCTTATAGTCTGAAAATTACGGTAATAAGTAAGACAACGGATAAGTTTAACGAATTCCATATAAATCGATAGTTTCAACATTCAACATTAAACCGGTCCGTGGCGCGTAATGTAGGATAGACCGATAGAGAGAGGCGCTTTATAATACAATGGAAAAAAGACAAAGGTATAATGTTCAGTGCAAAGATGTATATGTCGTTTACAGTTTATTATGCCACCTATGCAGCTCGTTTATTTTGACAGAGTTAAAAAAATTTCACTATCATTATATTAAATTAGCCATTGTTTTTGGTTCAATGGCTTGGGGAAAAATTGGCCCGCGGCCAAACCTAATTGCCGACCCCTGCTCTAGATGCTTGATAGGAAGAGTGTTTGCGTCCTTACACCACTCAGCTAGATGTGACTGATGGGCCAATCAGGGTAACCCAAGCACATCATGCAATAGTGCACTCGGGAAGCAGACTTGATATCTGAAGGGCTTGATTCTGTTCATATCCAAGGGGGATAGAAATCAAAGGGGCGTTAGTCATTATAGGAGGATTATATTCAGTGACTTTCACAACAACAACAACAACAACAACAACAACAGTTCTAACGTTTTGGGTAATTTTACATACCTTCTGACTTCTGTTAAAAAATGCAACAAGATTGAAAAACAGGCTTTTCATTGTGAATCTTTGAGAGAGAGATATACCTCAACAGGTATTTGAAGGTTTGAATGATCTGTTCCTCAGTATAAAGCCTGACTAAAACACTGGGTTCTCTCTTTATTACCCGTCTCCTCCATCTCATTTGACTCAGTCGTTACTCTGAGGTGACAACAGTCATGACTACCTTGATAATTGGATAATATGATATATATCAGGGATTGGAGTCTGATAATAAACATAGCTGGTCTCTTCTCTGCTTCACAGGGTGATGCTGATGGATAACATTGAGCGTCCCCAGCTGTGGAACATATTCAACCAGGTCAGTGTGTTATTAGGACTCTAGAAACACAGGCCACACTCTGGGCAATTCTATCGAATCTTTCAGTATTTATTTTACGTCATCAAGATCAGTATAAATAGGACCCTGCAACAAGAAAGACTTGGCTATTCACCTTATTTTGCTTTCGCTGTTCTAGTTATACTTCCGACTGCTGAACTTTGTGGTGAAGATGCTATATATATATATATATATATATATATATATATATATATATATATATATATAATAGCTAGTGTTGTGGATGTTCCTAAACTGAATAAATAATATCTATATGGACAAAACTGCCTAGTTGAATGGCAGTTTTTCATTCAGAATCTACGGACCTCGAAGGCAAATACATTTAAGCAATAGCTCACGACAGGCAGGTTATTTATTATATCACAACTAAGGGGGTGTTTGTTCAGCCCGGCGTGAATCCAACGGTCACCAATTATGGTAATATGAATATCTGGCAAGGTTTCATAAATTAAACACACAGGGTGGCGCACCACGTAACTGCACTGTAGTGTAACGTAGCCGTCCCGGGTTCGACTCCCGGACCCGGAGACCTTTGCTGCATGTCCTCCCCCCATATCTCTTCCCCACTTTCCTCTCTGCCGGGCCTCTCCGAAATAAAGCAATAAAATGCCAAAAAAATATCGGAAAAATAAACACAGCATCGAAAGAAAATGCTAAAATGTATTGATAACAAAATCGTTCTTCTGTCAACCAATGTACTGTAGTTCTTCAGACAATGTAGAAGAATGGTTGCCAAGCAACACACAGACGCAGTGGAAAACAGGCATTATGTTCACTAGCGTTGCATACGTTTTGCAAATGGTAAATACGATCTAATGGTATGTTTAACACAAAGCTCTGGTAGCTGTCCAGCTGACGCAGTGGAACGTATGCTTTATTATTTTAAAACATTTATTTAAAGGGGACGTGCATTGCTATTCCTTGCACTATTTCAGCAACTTTACACAATTCCTGTGAGTCTATTGAACACATCTGTACGTTTTTTCCCCCCAAAAAATGTATTGTTTTATATTTCTAATTAAGTACTCAAAAGCATAATTTTTCTCCCTTTGGATTTCAGGCTGTGTTATTATTATTGTATGGATCGGAATACGGGCGTGCGCGTGGGAGCATGCGCAAAGATATTACAGTGATATAGTGCTCCCGACTGCGAGGGAGATAGAGAGGGCGAGAGAGAGAGAGAGAGAGAGAGAGAGAGAGAGAGAGAGAGAGAGGGACACACGGAGGCACGGAGCATTTACACACAACCTGTGTGTGTGAGAGAAGACGAGTCCCTCTCTCTCTCCCTCTCTCTCGCTTGCTAGTTCTCTGCCTCGCAGTCAAAACCCGTTTGAGGAAGTGTCGGGTTACACTATGCGCTAGAACCCCTCTCTCTCCCTCTCTCTCGCTCGCTTGTTCTGCCTCGCAGTCAAAACCCGTTTGAGGAAGTGTCGGGTTACACTATGCGCTACAACCATAGAGGGGGCGTTACTGCAAATCAGTGCTATATTCACATCAGCAATACTGTCAAATCAGAATAGCTTAGTTGAGTGAGGGAAGATCTTGTGAACTCGAGACTAGACTGATGAGTCAATATGATAATTAACGACACAGACCACATTGATATAATCCCCAATTGCTAGGATACAATGCTAAACACTGGAAAAGGCCATTTATAATGCATGGGACCTTTAACCTTTCTTTCACCAGGTAAGAAGCTTGAGCTCTTTTCCGAACAACACCTGACATAAAACAACAACAAACTTAAAGTCAAGAACAACAGGACAGTAAATTAACATAGACAAAGGACAAAAAGAGAAAGATAAAGATAGATAAAAAGAGCACGCAGCAGCTGTGGGGGGGGGGGGGGGGTGATTGAGAGGGAAGGTCAGGTTAGGCTAAGCATCAAACATAACATTAATGCAGCGTGTACAGTAACCAGTGGGAATTAACCTGAGAGGCATTTGCACACTCCCACATGCTAATCATCTAGTCAAGCATGCTTAAAGATTGGGGTGATTATTAACACATATCTGGATTCATTGTGCAGTTGTTTAAGTGGTTCAGTTATGTTAGCACTCCTATTTGCTGGTACAAGGTGTTTGACTCTGGACAGGTGTGTTTTAATTGCGTGGTACCAGAAGCAAATGGTCTTCTTCCTAGTTGGCTGGCTTGTTTTCAGATGTGGAGTGATACTGAATTGTGCAAAGGAATTAAGATGTCATAGCCATGGTATACGTAAGGGATAATGTATAGCTACGAGGTCATTGTCGCAAAATAATTGACCGACACAGAGTTTAAAATGCCGAGGTGCCTCGCAGAGGTGTTTTAAACGTCAGTGAAGGTAAATTATTTTGCGACAATGACCGAGTATAGGCTATACATTATCCCGCGTATTACATGGCTAACTTACTAACAATATACCTAATTCATTGTACACCATCGACAAGACGAGATCAAATGCAGACGCAGTTCTGTTCTGTCGCTCCCGCTGTCATCGCCGGGGCGGCAGCCGGCAGGTTTGTGGTCTGATTGCACTGATGACAGTGGGCTTGATTGCTACAGCTGCGCACAACGGTCATTATTGTTTGGCAGAGGTCCGTTATCGAGTAATAACGGACCTCTGACGAGCGCTATTGACCAATCACAAGCAAGCATTTCGGCGAATGTGAAAACGCCATGTAATAAGGTCTGATATACCACGGAACCGATCAGATCGCTTGGTTTCAGCTACCCGTTTTATAAGCCTTTCTAGATGCTGTGTCATGAGCACATGGGAAGTGGAATTACAAAATCAGCGAGCTACAGTAGCAGGGTCCTCGTTGGCTAGAGACACGAGGGGAATAGAAGCAAGTTCTTGGAGTGAGCACACAATGTGTGATGGTTTGGAATGTGGACTACGTAGTCTCAACCTCGTGCAATTACACAGGACAAGCATGTAACTGAATGGTTGAGTCTACATGGTCCTCAGTGTTACAGACTGTGTGTCTGTCCATCCATCTGTGGGTATGTATGCTAACATGTGTATTTACTTGTGTGTGTGTGTGCGTGTGTGTCCCAGGTAACGATGAACTCTCAGGACCAGCGGCACCACCGGTTCTGCCTGCGTCTGATGCTGAAGAAGCCTGACAACCACGCTCTGTGTGTCCTCTGTGGACACAACGCCCTGGTCTCTGGAAGCTTCAAACACGCTCTGGGTAACACACACTTTTGCATTGATAATAATAACTTGGTTTCATATAGCGCCTTTCATAAAAACCCAAGGTCGCTTTACAAAAAAACAACAATAACAAACATGGTGAACAGACACAACATTCAATGTAGGAAGTTAGGGGTCAAAGGCCATGTTGAAGAGGTGAGTTTTGAGGAAAAGCTGAAAGCTCTGTCCCCAAAGGTCCGCAGTCTGTGGGAATGGAGAGCTGACCAGTGTCTGATGATCGCAGGGACCGTGATTGAGTTGACTTTCATTCCCTAGCCCCTAACCATAACACTACATGCCTAACCCTAACTAAACAACTGACTCAAACATCTGCTTTTTTCAAATTGACTGTGCTTTTGTCCCCAATTGGACAAGCCGTCCCCAATCAACTGGTTTGTAGTCTTAAATGCTTTATTTAAGGATAAGGATAAGGATGAACTTTATTAATCCCCTTGGGGAAATTCAGGTGACATACACATACAGCCACAGCCTCATTATACAAATATTCCACAATTATTACATTGACGGTAATAATGGCACACATAAATTCACACCAAGCATGCACATTTGTTGATAACATGCAGGACTACAGTAGATCTTGAGACAGCGTATGCGTATATCCGCTGCCGCTCTGCAAGGCCCGAAGGTTGAGCGTCAGGCGCGAGTCGGAGGGAGAGGAAAGGGGGGAGAGCTGGTCCCTAGCCACAGTTGCAGCTAGCGGTACAGGGGGGGGGGGGGGGGGAGAGCTCTGGCCACAGTTGCAGCTAGCGAGGGGGGTAGAGATTGGGAGGGCGAGACATCAGCTTCCTGGATACACCATTGAAATTATACATATATATTATAAGATTAGAATATCTTTCTCTCTAGGTTAGTATGTTCAAGCGTTTCATACCCATCCTAACCCCCCCCCTCTCTGTCTCTCTCTCTCTCTCTCTCTCTCTCTCTCTCTCTCTCTCTCTCTCTCTCTCTCTCTCTCTCTCTCTCTCTCTCTCTCTCTCTCTCTCTTTCTCTCTCTGTGTCTCTGTGTCTCTTTCTCCGTCTCTGTCTCTAGGTCAGTATGTCCAGGCGTTTCGTACTCATCCTAATGATCCTCTCTACAGTCTGTGTGTAGGACTGACCTTCTTCCACATGGCGTCTATGAAGTTTGTAGCTAAACGACATGCGCTGCTGCTACAGGTAGGTCTGTATGAGTCTGTCAAGCTCATAATTGTGTGTGTGTGTGTGTGTGTGTGTGTGTGTGTGTGTGTGTGTGTGTGTGTGTGTGTGTGTGTGTGTGTGTGTGTGTGTGTGTGTGTGTGTGTGTGTGTGTGTGTGTGTGTGTGTGTGTGTGTGTGTGTGTGTGTGTGTGTGTGTGTGTGTGTGTGTGTGTGTGTGTGTGGGACCAAGTGCAACACTATCCTTAAGTATAATACCTACAAGTATAATAACAAATGTTGTCTGTCTGTCTGTCTGTGTGTGTGGTGTCTCAGGGCTTCTCCTTCCTGTGGCGTTACGTGGATCTGCGTGGAGAGTGTCAGGAGAGTATGTACAACCTGGGTAGAGCTCTGCATCAGCTGGGCCTGTCACACCTGGCTATACACTACTACCAGAAAGCACTGGGTTTAACTGGACCTACACTACAGGTATACACACACACACACATATATATATATATATATATATATATATATATATATATATATATATATATATATATATATATATATATATATATATATACATACACACACACAATACACCTGGCTATACACTACTACCAGAAATCACTGGGACTAGACCTAGACCTAAGCTAGAGGTGTGTATATATATATATATATATATATATATATATATATATATATATATATATATATTAGTGCTGTCAATCGATTAAAATATTTAACTCGATTAATCGCATGATTGTCCATAGTTAACTCGCGATTAATCGTAAATTAATCGCATTTTTTTTCTACCTTAAACTGATCTTTTTCAAGTTCCAAGTTTTAATTCTCTTATCAACATGCGAGTCAACAAATGCTTGCTTTATGCAGCCATTTAACACAAAAGGATGACCCTCATGCATTGCAAATTTGCATCAAATTAAAAACGGAGTGATGCACAAAATAACTTAAAAGAAAATAATAATTTAAAACAATGAATAAAGTGTGCATGAAATAATAGGGGAAAGAAAACGTTAGGAACTTGTTACATTCACCCACACAAGGGCTGAGTAATCACCCCCCCCCCCCCCCCCCTCTCTCTCTCTCACACACACACTCTCCCAGCTCTCTTTCTCTCTTGCCCCTTCGCTTGAAGCCTTTTTACAACGCATCCACGTTTTCGGGTTCCCGTTTTGCGCTCTGATTGGCCAGGTCAAGTGACATGAGCTCTTCGAAGTTGGTTAAGGTTAGAGTTTGTCTTAGAGCGTGACGGCAAGTTCTTTCGCCGGTTAAGCTTAGGCACTCTTTCGAAGTTGGTTAAGGTTAGAGTTTGTCTTAGAGCATGGCGATAGAACGCCAGGTAGTTTGCACGCTGTTCGACGCGGAAATGGGCAAACACCCTTTTGGGGGCGCACATGTCACATGACCTGGCCAATCAGAGCGCCGGAAACGCGGATGCGTTGTAAAAAGGCTACACGCTGCCCCTTCCTCATCTCTCTCACCCCCCTCTCTCTATATATATATCTCACACACACACACACACACACACACACACACACACACACACACACACACACACACACACACACACACACACACTTCAGAAACAAACATAGTATCAATGAGAGCATCAATAATACACCTGAGTGAAGTCTAGTAAAAAAAAAAATATACGGTATATATAATATTTTTTTTTTCCGTAAAGGTTAATCGTGATTTTAAAAAATAGTGGAGTTAATAGAATCGGGCGATAACGCGTTAATACCGCGTTAACTTTGACAGCCTTAATATATATATATATATATATATATATATATATATATATACATACACCATACGTACACACACACAAACACACACTCACAAAGATGAATAACTGTATTCCCCGCCCCCTCTCTCTCCAGGGTATAGCTGATGACCAGGTGGACCTGAAGAGAGAGATCGCCTTCAACCTTTCCCTCATCTACCAGGCCAGCGGCAACACAGAGCTGGCCCGTCAACTCATCAACACACACTGCATCGTCTGAATGTACACACACACACACACACACACACACACACACACACACACACACACACACACACAGATGATTACTATTATCATCATCACCACCACAACCATTCTTCAAGCAAAGTGTAAAAACGTTTTTATTTTTGTTACTTGAATGTTAGAATGCCTGTAGAAATATGCCTCCGTTTGCTACACATTTTCTAAATTGTCTATAGTATATATTTTCCTCAAGTCTAAATAAATAGAATTTGTATTGACTAACCCAGACCTGGGCATTGTACATGATTTTGACCGGCCCGCGAAAGATTAAATGATAAAAAAAAAAAATATCCTTTTTTCTTTTCATGTCAACGTTCACACGCACAATATACGCTTACCTAGGATTTGACTTGATTCAACAACAAAGCAGTCGGGGCAATGGCAAGCCGAAAACTGTTGAAAGTGTGTTTTTTTTTCACAACTGAGGTAGGTAGATAAAAAAAAAATTATTTGCAATTAATTTCAAGGCAGCAACAATCTCGAACACATGAAAACCCTGAAAGAAGTCAAACCATCAGCTGATCACCGGCACAGGTACTCATCCATGTTAGGAGCACTGCATGATGAATTTTCAAGGCGTTTTCAAGATTTCAAAAAGGTTGAGGATGAAATGCAGCTGGTTTCCTCTCCCTTTACCTGCAGTGTTGATAGTGCACCCACTGATGTTCAGCTTGAACTCATTGACCTGCAGTCTGATTCACTACTGAAAGAGCACTTTAAGTCAGCATCACTGCTAGAGTTCTACTCTCCTCTCAAGGAGGAGAACTTTCCAAACATGAGGAGACATGCTCAGAAGATGTTGGTTCTCTTTGGATCCATCTACATATGTGAACAGACATTCTCAGTCATGACGTTTACCAAATCCAGGTACAGATCCTCTCTCACTGATGAACATCTGGCAGCTGTGCTTCGCATCTCCACCTCAGACATTCAACCTGACTTTGATGGACTTGTTAAAGCTCAACAGAGACTGGATTTATCACACTGAATGAAAAAAAAAGAACTGAAGAACACTAAAATGTGGAAATATAACAAGTGAAATGGGACACTTGATATTTCTTTTTTCTTTTTTTTGCACAGTTCTGAAAACATTAAATGTTTAATATAGGCATGTAAAGTAAAAAAGGCTACAAAACTGGGAATTTTTTTTTTTTTTTTTATAATTTTTTTTAATTATTATTCACATGAAACAAAACACATAGAACTGGCCTGTGTAGTGTACAATACATGAATACACTTCTTGCATGGGTATATAGTATATATAGTATATACACTATATATATATAGTACACATAGTATATACATATATATACACATACCTGTACCAATCATTGGTTACATGTTTTACTCTATGCAGGCAGGACAGGCAAGGGTTAACATGTGCCAACCTGCTCTCAGCTCGGGCTGGAGCTGTCTCCAAGGCCAGTTCTTTTAGCTCCAGTCACAGTAAGATAAGAAGACGAGGCAGACTGCCGTAATATACAGTACATAGCCTAACACATACATATACAGATATATACAGATATACATACATATACATGTACAATACAGTACTCATATACTTTAAACACTGATTGATCACACATCATATATGTATTTTGTAGTTTAAGGCCAGTTCTCTCTTCTGCTCTCATCTCTGTGCTCGTCCCGCTCTGAGTTGTCTCTCAAGGTCACATTCTTAAGGGGCCCCTTTCATTTCTGACTCACTCTAACAGAGACTGCATTCTGTAACATAACATTAACTTTTAACTGTAGTATAGTTTAAAAGGTGTATAAAGAATATACAGCTTATATAAGATACAAGTGTATACAAGTTATACAAGTGTGCACCCGTCATAGAGAGCTGTCTCCTCTGCCACGGATCTTCACATATAGACACATACAGTAACATATGCCTAGATCTAAAACAGATATATACCATAAACATATGCTTAAACCTTTTACATCCCACAATTGACAGAGAGAACAGGATGGCATTAATAACCAGTGTCACTAGTTGGCTGTGACACTTCACAAAGTCACAAATAAGAATAACAAATCAATTGGCCTAAGAATAGAATAAAATGAAATAGAATAAAAATAGAATACAAGATACAGTAAATAAATACAGTAAAAATATACTGAAGTCTACAGTAGGTGTAATAATGCACAGTGCTGTTTAAAAAGTAAGAGTCCAGGAAGATGGTAATTGTCACTCTGTGCTCAGTGATGCAGTGAGGCACAGTGATGCATTGTATAGTCTGATGGCTGTCGGAATGAACGACTTCCTGTGCCGTTCAGTGCTGCATTTAGGTAGCGTGAGCCTATAACAACATGCTCCTCCTGTCAGCCAAGTCTGTGTATAGTGAGTGGGAGGGGTTTTCCCTGATGGCCTGGAGCTTAGCAAGGTTCCTCCTCTCCGCCACCCTCGCTAGAGTCCAGCTCCACCCCAACCACGCTACTGGCCTTCTTGACCATCTTATCCAGCCTGTTTGTGTCCCCTGCTCTCAGTCCGCTGCCCCAGCAGGTCTGTTATATATATCCATTCAGTGTTTTTGTATAAGTGAAAGTTCTTAAGATAGAGAGAAATTAGATTTTTGGTGGGCAGCGCCAAGCAAGCCACAGTGCCGCTGTCCCAGCTGAAACGTATAAAAGGGAACCTGTGTTGAAAAACCATTGTGCCCCCCTGAGAACATTGTATGCCCCCCCACTAATTTGTTTCTGCAGCCTGGTCTGCCAGTCGACGGAAGGCACCATAGAAAATGGTCCAACTGCCCTAGCTGGTTGAGAACGCTCCCTGTTGGAGAATCATTTGCCAAGGAGATCTAAAATATGGGCCACACACACGACACTGCCAACCATACTTCACAGTGTAGGTCAAGCCTAGCGGCCACCACCAAATTGTTTGCTCAAACCAGTTTGGCACGAGCCCCCATGTTACGTTGTCATTGACATTCTTTAAGCTCGATGTTGAGTCAATGCAACACAACAAAGGAGACGGCAGTCAAAGTAGTTTTATAATAAATATTTTATGAAATAATTACCATGGATTGAAATGAAGAATAATCTAAACAAGTAACGACAGACAAGAACACATACTACACAGACAGGATCAGCACCAGACAAAGGGGAAGACAATACTTATACATGAGGGAATGACCAGACAAGACACACCTGGGTTAATTGTAAGTGGGTACAGCTGGGGAACTAATAGTTGTATGTCAACTAATAAAGAAACTTGAAAGAACGATAGGGACTACAACACCAGGACAGAGAACTACAACTAGACATGACGAATCACATTAGGAGCGCCTGATCAGGGCACAAACATAGACCCACACATAACGTCAAGTTGGAATTATATCATTATATCCATCCATCCGACGGCCTGTCACATATTTAACCACACATTGTGGTTAAAGATTTGTGGTTTAAGCTGGGGATTATTTTACAGATGGCTGTCGGGCCATTTACTTTATTGAATTAATTTGTCTGAACAGTATATTGAGTGTGTGTGTGTGTGTGTGTGTGTGTGTGTGTGTGCATCGCATCATCGAGCGTCGCACTACACTACAGACATGGACATATTATGGACAGACATGGACAATATAATGATTTTCTGTTGATTATTTAACTGTTATTGGTACAGTAATGGTGTGGTACACACAGACAGTGGCTCCAGTAGGGCTGACCTTCGATTTTTTTTTTGGAATTCGAAGCTTCGGGGCCGAGATTCGATTTTAATTCGAAGCTTCGAGATAAATTTTTTTTAAATTTTAATTTAATTTAATTTATTAAAAATAAAAATAATAATTATGTTGTGGGACTTGTACAGCACTTTGTTCAACTTTGTCAGTGCTGTAAAGTTGAAACCTTTTTAAATCTTAGACAAACAAAACACTTTGCTTTCATGAAATATTGTAAGCCGTCATTTGAGGCTTTATAAAAGGAGCACAATGAACACAAATCTGTCATTGCAGAGTCCGACCTCATCTTAAATAACAAACAGAATTGCTTGTTGTAGTTAACAAAGAGAGGCAGAGTTGATTTTGCACAAAAATAAAAAATAATATATATATATATATATTTTTTTAATAATCAAATTTAATTTTCATATTCGAATCCCATGCCCATCGAACGAAGCTTCGAAGTATTTAAGACAGCCCTAGGCTCCAGTCATGGCCAGCCGAGTCGATGTTTCTAGCTTTCTAGCATTCATTCTTCTTCGTTGAAAAATAACCAAATATATCTTTCAGTGAAAATTGCCTTAGGCCGGGGCACCTTCGCTATTTTGGACATTAGGATCTATTTTCCGTCTGTCACTTGCTTTAGTGGTGAGTCGTGAGTTCTGCACTAACCTACAGTAACGTTAGCTAGCTAACGTCATCCCGGTTCATAGTACTGTATATTTGTATGTCTTGATGAATTGAACATTCATTTAAGTACCTGTATTATTCAGTACATTACAATTAAACTTCTTCAACTTGAACCTGTGTGGAATGTGTATTAAGAGCAGATCAGTATCCTAATGACTTTTATGCCTCCGGCGATAAGGTTTTTTGCGAATTCTGTCAACGTACCGTGGACTGGACCCGCAAAAACACGTGTGAAGATCATGCTCTAATCACTGACACTATTGTAATTAAATAGCTACTGTATGTAGGGCGGCTAAGTGGCGCAGTGAGCAAGGCGCTCGCCACTAACGCAGGAGATGCTGGGTTCGAGCCCAGCTCTCTGCGTTGCTACCAGCTTGGCTGGTCGTTCATACTAACACAGTTGGCAGTGTTAGGGGTGGGAAAGCTGGTGGGTGGGGATTGGACGTTGTGGACAGCGACTCCTACAGGTCGGTTGGTGCGCCTGTACAGCAGAATCAGGAAGTAAGTGAGCCTCCCACGCGTTACTCCTCGCCACTGAGAGATCGCTCTGTACAGATGCGACAGTTGCCTCCTCGTGTACCGGAGGGGACACGTGATGCAAGGCTTGGTCCTCACTGCAGCCGACCAGTGGGAGGCATAGTCTAGCAACGTTCGAGACAGGGGAGGGGAGAATTGAAGGGAGAATTGGCGAGGCGAAATTGGGATGGGAGAAAAAATAGAAAAATAAGGAGAAAAAGTGGACAAAAAAAATAGCTACTGTATGTAACGTTACAGTACATAGGACTATAGATCATGGAAATGATAGCTTCTTGCTAAAACTGGTGCACCCATCCATTTGTTTAATGCAAATGATTGTCAGTACACACTGTCCTTTATAAACGAAATAAACTTAAAACCAACGCAAACTGTTATTGGTACAGTAATGGTGTGGTATTTTCGATTAACGTGCCTTTTTTATGTATAATCAGCTGAGATGTATTATTATTATTATTTATGTTGAGACAACCATGCTTGCTGGCCCAAAGACCCGCCCTACTCTGTCTCTGATTCGCAGACACACAGACAGCACACAGACAGTGGCTCCAGTCATGGCGAGCCAGCTAACGTCATCCCGGTTCATAGTACTGTATATTTGTATGTCCTAAATTATGCATTACTATATTTCATCACAATATAATAGATATAGCTACTTACTTACTTACTTAAACCCTTTTTTCTTTTTTCCTTGAGATCCGCCTCGACAGACCTCCAGCTGTTTCTGGGTCTTCCTGGCTTTCTCTTCCCCTGTGGGTTCCAGGTTAAGGCCTGCCTGGTTGTGTTGGAGGATGGTTTTCTCAGGGTGTGTCCAATCCAGCCCCATTTCCTGCGTTTGATTAGGGTTTCAAGTGGTTCTTGTTGAGTGGTTTGCCAGAGCTGTTCGTTTGTGATGGTGTTTGGCCAGTAGATTCCCAGGATGTGTCGTAAACATCTGTTTATGAAGGTTTGCAGTTTGTTTGAGGTTGCTTTTGTGGTTCTCCATGTTTCTGCTCCATATAATAGAACTGATTTGACATTGGTGTTGAAGATGCAGAGTTTGGTCTTTGTGGAGATGTGGTTTGAATTCCATGTTTGCTTCAGTATTAAAAATGCTGTTCTTGCCTTCCCTATTCTTGCTTTGATGTCTTTGTCGCTGCCTCCGTCCTTCCCCACGATGCTTCCCAGGTATGTGAAGGTGTCCACCTCGTCCAGTGCAGTGCTTCTCCGTCCAGTTGTACGGCCTCTTCTAAATTGTGTTTCATCTTCATCTCCTTTGTTTTTGCTTTATTGATGTGTAGTCCTGTGGTAGCTGCAATTGTGGCAAGTTTTGTGAGTTTGGTCTGCATTTGCGTTTGTGTGTGTGAGAGGAGGACTATGTCGTCTGCAAAGTCCAAATCCTCTAATTGAGACCACATTGTCCACTGAATGCCCAGATTTTGTTCGGCTGTGGTTTGTTTCATGATCCAGTCGACTGCCAGAAGAAAGAGGAAAGGGGACAGTAGGCAGCCCTGTCTGACTCCTGTCTCTACTGTAAAGCTGTCTGTGAGCTGGCCATTGTGTATTACTCTGCAGGATGATTGTAGGTACAGCTGTTGGATGATGGTTATGAACTTTGTTGGGATACCGTAATGTGCCATGAGTTTCCATATAGTGTCTCTGTCTAAACTGTCGAATGCTTTGTGGAAGTCGTTGAATGTGAGGTGGAGAGATGTGTTCCATTCCAGGGTCTGTTCTATGATAATGCGGAGGGTGGCAATGTGATCTGTACAGGATCTGTCCTGTCGGAAACCTGCTTGTTCTTCTTGGAATTCTTTGTCCACTTCTTTGGACAGTCTTTCCATGATGATCCTGCTCAAAATCTTCCCTGGCACAGATGTGAGCATGATGCCCCTGTAGTTGTTACAGTCCTTCAGGTTGCCTTTTTTGGGGAGCTTCACCAGGTATCCATCTGCCCAGTCGCTTGGCACCTTTTCTTCATACCAGATCTGTCCAAAGAGTTTGTAGAGTAGTGTTGTTGCCATTTCTGGGTCTGCTTTTATGGCCTCTGGGGGTATTCCGTCAGGTCCTGGTGCTTTATTGTTTTTCAGTTTTTGAATGGCCTTTTTTATTTCTTGTTTATTGGGCTTGTTGGTATTGACCGGTAGGGAGTGTACCGCTGGATGGATGTTGGCTAGCGCTGTCGGTTTGGGTCTGTTCAGTATGTCTCTGAAATGTTCTGCCCATCTCTTCAGCTGAGCCTCTTGCTTTGTGAGTGTTTTTCCTTCTTTGTCTAATATTGGTCTGTCCGGAGTTTTGCATTTATTAGCCAGTTTCCTTGTGATGTCGTAGAGTTCATTCATGTTGTGTTGAGCTGCTGCTTCTTCTGCTTGAGTTGCCAGGTTGTTGATGAATTGTTTTTTGTCGTTCTTGATGCTCCTTTTTACCTGCTTGTCTGCCATGGTGTAGTCTTGTTGTGCTTTTACTTTTGCAGCTCTTGTGCGACTATTGTTGAGAGTGTCTTTGGCTTGTTTGCGAGTCTGAATTTTCTGTAGTGTTTCTCCTGTCATCCACTCCTTGTGGTGCCTTGTCTTCCTCCCACATGTGTCCTCACATGTCTCCGTCCATGCCCTCTTCATGTTCTGCCAACGTTCATCGATGGATTGATGTTCTTCCAGTTGGCTCAGGGGGTGGAACCGGTTTGAGAGGCTGATTTTAAATTTCTCTCTGGTGTTCTGATTTTGGAAGAGGCTGACATTGTACCTTGTACTGACTTTTTTTGCAGTGTTGGTGAATTTCTTGAGTTTTAACCGGAGCGTTCCTATCAGGAGGTGGTGATCTGTAGCTGCATCGGCTCCTCTTTTCACTCTGACGTCTTGGAGGGATCTCCTGAATTTCTGTCTGATGCATATATGGTCAATCTGGTTCTCTGTTTTGTGGTCCGGTGAAATCCATGTGGCTTTATGAACTCTTTTGTGCGGAAAGACGCTGCCTCCTATGACCAGGTTATGGAATGCGCAGAAGTCTGTGAATTGTTCACCATTGTTGTTCATTTCCCCTAGACCATGTTTGCCCATTATTTGCTCTTTTCCTGTGTTGTTTTGTCCTATTTTTGCGTTGAAGTCTCCTGTCAGGATGATGATGTCTTTCTTTTTCTGCCGGTTGATGACTTGCTGTAGTATATCGTAGAAATTATCTTTTACTTGCTGTTCTGCCTCGTTAGTGGGTGCGTAGCATTGTATGATTGTGATTTTTTTGCTTTTGGTGAAAAATCTAGCTGTGATGATGCGTGCATTTATTGCCTCCCACTCCATGAGGGACCTAGCTGCTTCTCTTGAGAGCATGAGTCCTACTCCCTCTGTGTGTGGGGCATTGTCCTGCTCATGACCTGAGTATATTATTGTTTCTCCACTTGAAAGTTGTGCTTTTCCTGATTGAGTCCATCTTGTTTCACTGAGTCCTATTAAAGAAAGGTTGTACTGTTTCATTTCCGATGCTATCTGGGCGGCTTTACCGGCTTGGTACATTGTTCGAATGTTCCAGCAGCCGATCTTTGTAATGTGTTTAGTTGTGAGAAGGGGGATCAGCTGGGCAACGTCCTTTCGGCTTGAGTTGTCCAGCACCATACTTGTCTGGGGAGAGACACCTTCCACGTCCAAACTTCGCTGTGTATTTTCCATGAATGTTTCTGTAATCATTTTGTTCTGCTAAGCGGGTGGTTGGCCCACCTAGAGGTGCATTTTTGTCAGGGTATTGCTCCCTTAGCCCTCTCAGGCCCACCGGGCAGTGGTTGAACCATTCTTCGTCTGTTCCCTCACCCGAGACCAGTTTGTCATGGGTGACCCTACCAGGAGCACTAGGCTCCAGACAACATAGCTCTCAGGATCATAAAGACACGCAAACCTCTCCACCGCGATAAGGTGATGGTTCCAGGAGAGGTAATATAGCTAGGCTACTGACATTGTCATTGTGATAATGTCAGTAGTAGCTAGCTGTATCTATTGTTTTCACTTGAAATGTGTATTTTTATTTTGTGTGCATTTTTATTTTGTCACAATATTATTTGAAAATATTGGGTAAAATCGAACCGTCATGTCAGCATGACCAACCTCTCCATATACTGATGATCCTCCTCTACCAGCATGACCAACCTCTCTATATACTGGTGATCCTCCTCTACCATGTCAGCATGACCAACCTCTCCATAATACTGGTGATCCTCCTCTACCATGTCAGCATGACCAACCTCTATATACTGATGATCCTCATCTACCATGTCAGCATGACCAACCTCTCCAGATACCTGGACCACGGCACTGGCACCTTGGCACTGCAAGCTAATACATGTGTCCGAACTGGCTGAGTCTCTGGACTCAGAGTACTGCAGCACTCTGCTGGGATACTATGACCTTTCTGGGGATGACTGTGCCAGCGCTTTCAAAGTAAAGAGACAGGTGAATCCGTTGAATAATCTGCAGAAGAACCCTAGATTCCAGAAGGCTTTTAGTCAGCTTGGCGCATTGTCACTGGTAACAGATGAGCTCCAACAAGAGATGGAGTCCTTCATGCATTATGGATGGCCATGGTTGGATGAAGTCAGTTGATGCTGTGTGAGCCAAGATGCTGCAGAAAATGATGGGTGCTGATAAAGTCCTGGAACCTAGGTATGTAATTTCATCTTTCCTTGTGACAATATTGTCACCCACTGTAACTGAGAAGCCGTCGGCCTTGCTGAGTTTGTTATTTGAACCGAAGAGAATGGACTCTGTTTTACCCAGGTGTAATGATAGTTTGTTGTCAGCGAGCCAGGTGCAGATTTTGCCTAGTTCCGAGCTGAGGGTTTTTTCAACCTGCAACTTGTTCTTGTCAGAGACCACCAGCAGGGCTGAGTCGTCCGCGAACAGGAACAAGTTGCAGTCACAAGCTGACGACATGTCATGGAGAGTTTGTGCAAAATGATGACCCCCTGATGAAGTCCTGTGTGGGCCCTGACACGTCATTTTAAATACATTTTAATTATGCAAACTTTAATTTAACAAACTCTGCTTTTTTTAACATGTTTATTATTATTTTTCTTTTTACATTTGACATGTTGGATTGAGACCAGATTCTACCCCTTGCAACAACCCCTTTGCAAGATTGAATAAGCACAGTACACCTGAAGTATCCAAAGAGCACCTATAACCACAAATGCCCCATCAGCACCGCCATTATCTTCAAAGATTGCAATCTGCCTTTATTGTATAATAATCGCATACCACAGCAAGTAAATGGCATCAATACTGTATGTCAATACAGCTCTTTATCCAAATAAACATAACAATCAGTTATACATCATACTGGTGATTTTGGTATCTTATTATGGATGTATATAAGTAGGAAAATCTCCAATGGCCCCCCCAAAAAAGTAAAAACTCAGATAACATGAAATATGTTATTACAAAAATATATACATTCAGTAAAATATTTAAAAAAAACACATTATATTGGTCACAATCTTGAGAAAAATGGTAAAAATTAAAACATACAACATTTGAAAAAGAACATAAAACATTTTCTCCAGTGATCAACACATAGGCTACACAAGCCTTGCTTGTAAACTTGCTTAAGAAAAGTATTTAGTAAACAGAATACTGCCATAATGTTTACGGTCTTGGGAAAAAGGTAGGGCTGGGTAATTATTCAATAGTATCCTTCATGGTAATGTACCAGGATATCATATCATGATGACATTATGATATTATTGTGCACAATTTTGTCATCTAAATGAACGATAACAACCACATGTTAATTTCACATCACCCAGCCCTAGTAAAAGGCCATCTTTATGTAATGTTGGAAATGAGGAGTAGAAAGCTGTGCGTCACCACCAGTGCCCCCCTGGTTTCAAACCATCCACCAGTGCCCCCCTGGTTTCAAACCATCCACCAGTGCCCCCCTGGTTTCAAACCATCCACCAGTGTCCCCCTGGATTCAAACCATCCACCAGTGCCCCCCTGGTTATATATCAACTGGCTATTGCGTCTCGCTCTGCCAACTGAGATAACCCCTTATCTCAGTTGGCAGAGCGAGACGCTCAGCCAGTATCATATAACTAGGGTTATAGGATAACCTTACGTTTCAAACCGTCCACCAGTGCCTCCCTGTTTTCAAACTGTCCACCAGTGCCCCCTTGTTTTCAAACTGTCCACCAGTGGAAGATATGCCTGACAAGAAACCCAGTAGTACTGTTCCAATATACTGTAGTTGCTTGGAGATCAGTTCAGGAAAAACAGTGTTACACGTGCGAGGAAATCGTCTTCTTCATTGAGTAATGACGACCGGGGTAGAGCGAGGGAGAGCAAGTGGGAACGGGCGAGGTAGGACTCTTGTTCTTCAATGAGCCATGGGTGGTGGGGAAGAGCGAGGTAGGACTCTTGTTCTTCAACGAGCCATGGGTGGTGGGGGAGAGCGAGGTAGGACTCTTGTTCTTCAACGAGCCATGGGCGGTGGGGGGATTGAGATCAGTGTACTGGACCTGGAGTCGGAGACACAGAGATATGTGGTCAGATGCAGGTTAAACCCGGTGGAACCGGCACTGATGTGTCCCAGAGGAGGGTAGAGTGAAGGGACACATCAGTGGACACAGCAGGAGCGCTGGGAGAAATCCCGGTGGGCCGGTTGAGTAGCCTGTGATACAAAAACAAGAGCGAGAGCGAGAGAGAGCGAGAGAGATTGAGAGTGATGCGTCCCGGAACTAATACAAAAAAAACGACACCCCCTCTCCTATCCCTTTTGAACGAACTACCGATTGATCTCAGGGTGCACGCTCTGCACCATTGTGTCAGTGGAAAGCTAACGTGAAGCTAAAAAGGCAGAAAGGAATTATAAAAACACAAGTAGGAATGAAAGCAGGCTACAGGACATTTAAATGTGAGTTGCATTTGTGTGCTTTGTGAAAACACCCTACGTCCAGTAATGTGGCCTACCGACTTCCCTGAAGGAGGCTGAATAACTGAAAAAAGTCACACAGAACCGAACTGCCCCTTCGGATCACCGTTTCCAGGCAGCACAGAGCCTACAGAAGTATTGTGTTGCAGGAGTGTCACAAATCCCATTTAATGGTGTTAAAACCCATGTTTATCTCCTGCTAACTGTTTAGACTAATATACTTTTGTACAGTAAACCTGAAGTTCTCTCTTTCTCTCTCCCTCATCCTGTGTGTGTGTGTGTGTGTGTGTGTGTGTGTGTGTGTGTGTGTGTGTGTGTGTGTGTGTCAGGGTGTCCGCGGATCCTTAAAAAGTCTTAAAAAGTCTTAAATTTGTTTATCAATAATTAAGGCCTTAGTTTGTCTTAAAATGTCTTAAATCCATTTTCAGAGGTCTTAAAAATGCCATAGACAAAGACATAGATTTAATAATAAATCGCTATCTGACTGAATAGTTTGGTTTGTTTAGACAAAGAAATAAAATAAGTCGGAGCGATTCGAGTGAGCCTATTTTGCAATCGCCTTTCACGCAAAATGAAATGTGGCTCGGCTCTACCCGTAGTGTTTTTAGCTGTGCTATCTGAGAACAGCGCGCGTGTGTGTGGTCAAAATGCCGGGAGGCTGCCGTTTTAATGAGCTCTGGCTCGAAAATATCAAATATAAGTCATGGTTGAAAAGAGGAGAACATCCTCGAGTAGCCGTCTGCAAAATATGCAGAAAGGATTTTTACGATGGGGGAGAGTGCACTTTCGAGCCACATGCAAGGTGAGCTAATGGATCATATTATTAACGTGTCTCAGCCTGGCTCGACACTACAAGTGCTCCACACCGGTCTCTGTAAATGTTAGTTTTAAAAATACCACTTCAATAATCGAAATAGTCAAGTAACAGGCAGAATACACTATTGGAATTACAAACTTGTGTTTACCGGACTCTGTTTTCACCGCAGTGTTTTGAAATACGCAGCATGTAGCAAAGCCTTAACGTTAGGCGAATCAACGTTAGCTAATTTCCTTTCATGTATTTCAAAACACGAAAACTTGTTGTGTATTGAAATGGTATTTTATTTTTATAGCGGAACATTTACGGAGACTGGCGTGGAACTGGTGTGGAGCAGTTGTAGGTTGGAACGCAGTAACGTACTGTATTATGTGTATGTCATAAATGTTATGATGAATTGAAAATGGGGGACCCTGATGTAAACAAGACGAAAGTCTTTCTCTGGTCTGCATCCCCCTTATTATTGTGTGTATTGAGCTGTACTGTATTGTACCCATTCTGAAATCTGTTAAATAAAGTATTCATTCAACCAAACCACAAAAACAAAACAACTGGATGAATGAAAACTTTATTTAACAGATTGCAGAATGTGTACAATACAGTACAGCTCAATACACACAATAATAAGGGGATGCAGACCAGAGAAAGACGTTTGTCTTGTTTACATCAGGGTCCCCCATTTTCAATTCATATAGACATACACAACATAGAATAGATAGAATAGAAATACTTTTATTATCCCGTGGGAAATTTGACACTGCAAATCGCTCAACATTTAAACATTTAGACAGGACAGGTCACGAATTAGAATAATAACACAAATCAATCAAGTTGCCTGGGATAAGAGTAGAGTAAAATAGAATAAAAATGAAATAAAATATACAGAAATAAATACAGTAAAAACATACATGACATCATGACATTTATGGCATAGGGACATGCATGACATACAGGTATATACTGTAGTACTGTTACATTTGTGACATATACGATATGCAAATAATATACAGTACTGTTACCCAGAGATCCTAACAGAAAATATTATATATATATGATGGGGATGAGACTGTACATTAGGGGGGGGGTGGGGTGGACATTTACGGTGGCCAGTTTCGAATTGCAGCCTCCCGTAGGTGCTCTTTAAGAGCGGTTTTGAATGTGGGCAGGGGTAAAGTGGGTTTTAGGAGTGAGGTTAAGCAGTAGTCTGACCAGTTTATTTTGTGATGTTTGTAATCTTGTTTTTAGTGCCTTTGAGGTGCTTTGGTACCATGAGGTGCAGCCAGGCATAGTCGTAGTACCCTTGAATGAGTGTACTGAGAGTACCCATGATTTTTGCCATTTTGTTATCGTGAAATTGGTATTAAATTTAATTCTGAGTGGCATTAAAAAGTCTTAAAAAGCCTTAAATCTGACTGGGCTAAACCTGCAGATACCCTGGTGTGTGTGTGTGTGTGTGTGTGTGTGTGTGTGTGTGTGTGTGTGTGTGTGTGTGTGTGTGTGTGTGTGTGTGTGTGTGTGTGTGTGTGTGTGTGTGTGTGTGTGTGTGTGTGTGTGTGTGTGTGTGTGTGTGTGTGTGTGTGTGTGTGTGTGTGTGTGTGTGTGTGTGTGTGTGTGTGTGTGTGTGTGTGTGTGTGTGTGTGTGTGTGTGTGTGTGTGTGTGTGTGTGTGTGTGTGTGTGTGTGTGTGTGTGTGTGTGTGTGTGTGTGTGTGTGTGTGTGTGTGTGTGTGTGTGTGTGTGTGTGTGTGTGTGTGTGTGTGTGTGTGTGTGTGTGTGTGTGTGTGTGTGTGTGTGTGTGTGTGTGTGTGTGTGTGTGTGTGTGTGTGTGTGTGTGTGTGTGTGTGTGTGTGTGTGTGTGTGTGTGTGTGTGTGTGTGTGTGTGTGTGTGTGTGTGTGTGTGTGTGTGTGTGTGTGTGTGTGTGTGTGTGTGTGTGTGTGTGTGTGTGTGTGTGTGTGTGTGTGTGTGTGTGTGTGTGTGTGTGTGTGTGTGTGTGTGTGTGTGTGTGTGTGTGTGTGTGTGTGTGTGTGTGTGTGTGTGTGTGTGTGTGTGTGTGTGTGTGTGTGTGTGTGTGTGTGTGTGTGTGTGTGTGTGTGTGTGTGTGTGTGTGTGTGTGTGTGTGTGTGTGTGTGTGTGTGTGTGTGTGTGTGTGTGTGTGTGTGTGTGTGTGTGTGTGTGTGTGTGTGTGTGTGTGTGTGAGACGGACGGACTCATGTTCTCCTAAGAATCTAAAGCAGCAGTTATAGACTTTGTAGCAGTGGCGGCTGCTGACCAAATTTCTTGGTGAAGCACAAATTATTATATTATATATTAAATTATATTTTTAAAACATCCCCAAGGCTGCAACACCCCCATTCCTCCCAGGTGTCAGGCTCCTCATTCACTTCCATTCATTTTGGGGACCATTAAAATGATGTGATATTTAAATATCATACTTCTGAAGTATAAACAAACTATACTGCTGTGACGATTTCAATAAAACAGACCATTCTGAGTCAATGGTACATGCTTGTACAACTGTACAAGCAAAACTGTACATTGGAATAGCTAACATGTATTTACCACCTTCCTCTGCACGAGGCCACAGATGGATTTTATGTAACACAAGGACAATTACGTGGGTAATTCGAAAGTAAACACACGCATTTCAGCCACACACACATCACTGACACACTGGACGCAGCGGCCCAATATATATATATATTTTAAATCCACTCGCCATTTGATGTACTTCTTTACGAGGAAATAGTGTCCCTCCCATCTGATCACTTGTAAATTAAATCCATCCTTCGATGACCTTGTCTGCTTGCAAACAGTTGCAAATCAGGCAATGCAACAAACAGCAGTCTTTTGTGATCTAATCAATCCTTCATTTGCATGATGATGCTGTCGAAATCCACTAAACATTGTTCTGTTGATGCGTGACACACGTTCCATTTTCGGGACTCCGACTCCGACAGGTGGTCACTCAGACAGTCACCCAAGCGATTGCCAAAGCAGTGCACTCACCAAAGCTGTGGGCTCACCTATCCCATCTTCCTCTTCTTCTTCTTTGTCTGGGTGAACGTTTCGATGACTTAGCTATTAGCTCATGTTAGCTACAACAAGTTAGCTTACAGACAGTCCAAGACTACACTACACGTCAACTACACTACTTCAACTGAGATAGAAAAATATATCATCAAACGGTGCACAATAAGTTCATGAACAATTGAATAAAGATCTTATTCTCGATGTCAGTCTCTTTCAAGGCAAATTGCACACAGTCAGTCTCAGTGGTGAGATGATGACAGAAAAATCTAGAACATTAGATGGCTATTGACGCAACAGTCAATAGGGTCTAGCTGCAGTTCCGTATCATTAGCTGGCACCATTCTCTGATTGGATTTCAAGGCTGTCAACACAATGTCGTACGACGTGAACGCCAATCAATCAAGTGCGCTCCGTCTCACTACCCGCATTCTTTAAACTCAAATAGCCTATTTTGATTGGATAATTATATTCTTAAGCCCAACCCGTGCAACTATTTGAGCAGTAAGTGATTGACAGCTGGCCATTACTGCAGTCAGGTCAGAGAGCTCAGAGCTGTCACTTGGACATTTTTGAAAGAAAAAAAAATTTACTGGCATTGTTTTTGTTCAAATTCACTGGTATTGTTCACAGAGGAAAACATTTCTAATAAAAAAAAAATAATAATAATATATATATATTATACTAGTGAAGTACTGCCTCACTAGTTGTCATGTAATAACATCCACTGCTTTGTAGTGACCAGGCTCTGTAGCCTCTACTACATTATTCTATTTCTATAGTTATGGACTTTTTAGGCTACTACAGTTGTTTTGGACTTTACTATATAAATGGGCGTTGTGCTGATGGGCTGTCTATAGGCTACTACAGGGACACTTGAGGCATTTCAATTGCCAAGGGAAAACATGAATGACAATAATTATACAATGCTTGTGATTTTGCCATATGTATTAATAGTTAAGGTTGCCATGGTAATGTACATTTCAGTAGCCTATTGGTACAGCATGCAGTGATCATGCTTTTCATAGCTTGTAAATCACCTTATTAGCAGTGATGCCAGTAACGCGTTACTAAGTAACGCGTTATTGTAATCTGATTACTTTTCCCCGAAAATAGTAATCTAACGCGTTAATCTTTAAAAGCCAGTAATCTGATTGCAGTTACTTGTCCAAGTGGCTGTGCGTTACTATTTCGTTACTATCTCATCATAAATTCATAATGCAGGCGGAATGCAGTATTTTATTTAGTTTTCGACAGTCAAAAATACATTTTGAGCTGTTTTTCTTATTTGGGAGTGACGTCGTGTGGCAGTGAAAGGGTTAAATACACAATGTGTCCCGCGGCGTGACTGGACCCTCTGTCTGTGAGTGACTCTGCTTTGGTCCAATCACATTCCCCATCCACAGTCTGCGAATCAGAGGCAGAGTAGGGCGGGTCTTCACAGCACGTCATGTGACATACCGTAATTCCTCTAATAGTAACCCCGGCTTGTATTTGTTTCAACTGTAGCGGGTACCAGGCTTGTATTAGGAGGAGGCCTGTATAAGAGGGAGGCCTATATTTCAAATTTTCAAACGGATCATAATGAATAAATCAACATTTTGTGTCAGTTTGAACCCAGTAAAATGTACTGGGTTCATTTATTGAAACCTAGTACTGTATGAAATAGTAAACAGTGCAATTACAGGTGGTCACTGGTCATTTCAACGTTTTCAAAGTGAAATCAAGTAACTAGCTCAGTATGCAGCTCAGTATATTAGTAACCCGGCTTGTATTAGGAGGTCGGCTTATAATTGCTTAGCTCAAGAGCGCACCCGGCCATTAATAGAGACCCGGCTTGTATTTGAGACCCGGTTACTATTAGAGGAATTACGGTATGCGCCAATCGTGTGACAGCAGGGCTCCGTCGTTACAGCCTCGTCTGCAGCACGGAGAATTCCACCCCAAAACGCTTGTCTAAACGTAGCCTCAGTCACTACTTCACGTTTGTGTCAGCTAAGCCGGGTGAAAAAAACATTCATATGCGGAGGAAACAAAATACTGTCTACCGCTAAAAACAGCACATCCAATTGCATTGAAAGCATCTGGAATCACAACACTAGCCGACGCTTCGACTAGGTACAGGAGGACTCGGAGGCCAGCCAAACAGCAAAAGAGAGAGATTGTTTCTTTCTCTTTTGATTAATGTATATTTGATGGTGGCAGAGCAAAAGCTCTTATTTGCCAGATTTACAGTTAATTTACATGTTAAAGAGAGACTGATTGTATGTTTATAGAGAGACATTTATAAAAACAATTTAATAGTTACAGTTGATATAATTGAATAGTTCAGCCTGCATTTGTTAGATGTGATACACTGGTTTTGTAAAACCACTGGCTGGCTGCTCTAATGCTGTGAGCATCATAGACTGTTGCTTTACCATACTTGATGGTACAGAAGCTGAAGCACTAGTTTAACAATTTACGTTATGTGCAGAGAAACAAGTTAAAAACAATTTATGCACTTTCAATAAAGCGTTTAAAAAAAACTGTTGGGGGAACGACGACGACTTCGTAACCTACTGTAGTTACTTTCAAAGTAACTAAGTTACTCTGATAATCAAGTAATCAGTAAAGTAACTTGGATTACTTTTTAAAGGAGTAATCAGTAATCAGTAATCAGATTACTTTTACAAGTAATCTGTGGCATCACTGCTTATTAGTAAACTGGAGTTGATTTGTTTGTGGAACGGGGGTGTTTTTGTAATGTGGCTGTTTCAAAAATATTTTTGTCAATGTGGGTGAGTACCACTGGCCTAGAATATCCATCTATTATGCTTATTATAAATGGTGGTATTAGGTATGTGTGTCCATGGGGTGGGGGTGGAGGAATATCCACAGGCTGGTTGTGATGTGGGCTGGTCTGGGTCAAAAGTCCAGGGCCATTCTTAGTCCCAGTCCGTCCCTGGGACACAGCCAGGCACTGGCTGCATGAGTCACCCTCTATAAACTCTGTAAACAGTGGGGCTCAGACAGAGAACTCGTCGCAGCGCAGGAGAGAGCACTGGGGAGCAAGGGGCCCTGCTGGACGGCTGATGGGGAGTTCAAGCAACCAGCTGAGTCATGACACTGAAAGTCACGAGCGCTGCTTGCCACTTCTATCGCTTCAAAGGCGTTGTATGCCAGACCTCCACCAGGGATGTATCAGGATGAAAAACACAACAGAAATTATACCAAGGGCCGTAATTATACAGATGAAGCAAATTATACAGGCAACAGTGAAGAATGCCTGGGAGTTATTTCAGTAAAATGCAAAGTTGAGAGACTCAGGGATTTTGAGCTTCCTGAATTGCTAATCCTGGGGGGGGCTTACCTTTTGAAGATCTGAAGGCACCTTGTTGAGGAAATCAAGCACCTCATTGTTGTTAATTGCGTATGGGTTCCGAAATTTCTTGGTGAATTTATTGATACCTAAAACAGAAATTCAGAGTACAAAAAAAAACAGTTCATATAAACATATCATTACCACTAGTCTCTTGTGGGTTAGTTGTATATCTATGATTATATAAAAAAGGAAAATCAGAAGCATAAGACCTCTGCTGACAAGGAACTTGAAGTGAGGCAGTAGTAGTGAGTACCCATGTTCTTTTGACTTTCACTCTTTCAGACTTAAATTATTACGAATAAATGTATTTTCACATTCTACATGGCATGATTGGGGAATTTGTCGCAATATTTGATATAATATCATTTTTAAATGGATGAATCAAACAATCAAATTAATAAGCTGTTTAACTCACCCCATATCAAAATAAGGTAGCGGATCCCGATGAAGTACATTGCGACTGTTACTATAACAAGCACCAGGAAGGCAAGTTTGGACAGGAACGGGACAGACCAGTTAAAAGTACTGAGAAGAAATAAAGTATGAAGAGCAACAATTACACTTAAACATAACATTTAACATAATTTAACACACTTAACATTTAAACTCTGAAAGTGCAAATTTACAGTTTCACATGAAAATAAGTATGCAGACGACATTTCTTTTTACAGTAGATTAAATATATTCTATATGAATAGAATAGATATTCAATTTAGGGTAG
This sequence comes from Notolepis coatsorum, assembly GCF_963971535.1. Taxonomy (NCBI): domain Eukaryota; kingdom Metazoa; phylum Chordata; class Actinopteri; order Aulopiformes; family Paralepididae; genus Notolepis; species Notolepis coatsorum. The sequence goes on along the minus strand of NC_140165.1, from coordinate 36,585,303 downwards.
TGCTTACTTCTTAACTCTCTCCCCGAAGCCTGCAATCCCCTCCAAGATGTCTTGAACAGTGATGACAGTATCTTTAATCGTGTCCAATTTCTCTTTTAAACCTTTCTTCTTCGGGTCCTTCGATACCTGCAGCAGGATATATTCACATTCAAATAGATCTAATCAATTGAATAAATTACCCCAAAACATTTTCTTTCTGTGAGACCTATTAAAACGAACTGTCTAGTGCGGTCAAATTAAATTCTCGAATACATTGAGGTCACCCTCATTTGCAATGTTGAGATTACAGGTGCATATAAAAAAAAAACGAAATAAAGGAAAAGAAAATCGGTTTAGATAACATTCATTAGGGAAAATAAATAAAGATCAAAATAATTAAGATGCAGTTCCAAACTGAAGCAGGGAGATTCAAAATCATGTTTTCAAATGATTAGTACTGGTTTTAGCACGGGTTGAAGATCATTCCACAAAGCTGGGGCATTGAATCAAAAGGCTGACTTTGTAAGCTCAGTCTGCACTTTGGGGACCTTAAGCACAAGCCAGTCATCTGAGCGTGTCAGATGGGGTCTATAGTTCCAATCTAGGAACATTGTGAAATTTGTGATATAAGGTGGTAATTTCCCGGAGAAGACAAGCCACTTTATCATACAGGGTGCAGTGGTGAGTATCATAAACTATCACCAGCAATAAATGATAGACAGAATGATAAACCATGTCAGGTTTCAGAGTGGAAGGAGCAGCATTTATTTCTATAAATCACATCTCCATAATCCATAATAACCCTCTTTCTGCTAATCATTGGAAAGCCAATTATTTGCCACAATGTACAGGCAAGATTGTCCATATGGTATTTAAATGTACATTTCAAAATGGGAAAAGTAACTCAAAACAGCAATCTAGAATCTATGCATGTATTGAATCGAGAATAGATTGTTTTATCTAATTGTGACCCCAAGAAACCTAATCTAATTGTGAGATTCTCAAATCGCTGCACCTCAAATGTAAGCGGTTGCAAAATAATTAACAGCAATCAATTAACTAAACAGTCTGTGGCTTCCTCAAAAGTAATTTTTTTTACCAGTAAACAGATTCAACATCAATTTGGGATTTCACAGATCATAAATATGAAATCAAAGTCAGGCACTCTCAAAATCGTCTTTGGCTGAAAACCTTGGCTTCAACCGGAGGAAAGGCTCTTTAAAGTAGGACTAGGGCCCTCATTCATCAACGTGTCTTACGCACAGATATGTGCTTTACCTGTGCGTACGACCATTTCTAAGCAAAGAGTGGGATTCATCAATTTCAACTTGAACTTGACTTCGTGCTTATGTGTACGCACAGCTCGGAGCACACTTAGCTGACGCCCAGTGGTAGAATATATTATTACAACAAGGAAATGAGCTTCTGGAGGACAGTGTCAGAGGCCAAACGGCGCTACAGGGATAAAATTGAACTCCAGTTTGAACAAGCTGACTCTAGAGCTATGTGGCAGGGGCTCAAAACGATGACAGACTACAAAGGCGCCTCCCTCAAACTGAACAGTGACATCTCCTTAGCAAACGACCTCAATACCTTCTATGCGAGGTTTGATGCTGGTAATAACAACACCAGCTCACAAGCCTCGGCAATGGGGGGGGGGGGGGTCGGCTGCTGATGGAGGCGCAGTGTTCAGGGTAACAGAGCATGAGGTGAGGCGGACCTTTAAAAAAGTGAATATCAGGAAGGCAGCAGGTCCGGACGGCATCCCCGGCCGCGTCCTAAAAGTCTGTGCCGACCAACTGGCCCCAGTATTCACTGACATATTTAACCTGTCCTTAGAACAGGCTGTCATCCCCACCTGCCTGAAGAAGTCCACTATTATCCCTGTACCCAAAAAATCCAAGCCTGCTTGCCTCAACGACTACCGCCCTGTAGCTCTCACCTCCATAGCCATGAAGTGCTTTGAGAAGCTAGTAAAGGGCTACATCTGCTCCTCCCTCCCCATCAACATGGACCCCCTGCAATTTGCATACCGCCCCAACAGGTCCACGGAGGACGCCATATCCCATGTGCTGCACACAGCAGCATCACACCTGGACAAGAGGCAGGGGAACTATGTGAGAATGCTATTCATCGACTACAGCTCGGCATTCAATACCATAGTCCCCTCCATACTCATAGCCAAGCTCAGGGACCTGGGCTTGGGCTATGACCTCTGCCAGTGGGTCTTGGACTTCCTGACTGGCAGACCCCAGGTGGTGAGAGCAGGCAACTGCACCTCCTCATCCATCACCCTCAACATAGGGGCCCCCCAGGGCTGTGTTCTGAGTCCCCTCCTCTACTCCCTGTACACACACGACTGTGTGGCTCAGCGGAGTAGCAATACAATCGTCAAATTTGCTGACGACACAGTGGTGGTGGGCCTGATCTCTGCCAACGACGAGAGGGCCTACCTGGAAGAGGTCAAGGTCCTGGCGGGATGGTGCCAGGAAAACAGCCTCTCCCTGAACGTCAGCAAAACAAAGGAGATGATTGTGGACTTCAGGAGGTCGGGGGTCAAGGACTACAGCCCCCTCAGCATCGACGGGGCACCGGTTGAGAGAGTCAACAGCTTCAAGTACCTCGGAGCCTACATATCCGAGGACTTGACATGGACCACACACATTAACAGTGTGGTGAAGAAGGCACGACAACGCCTCTACTTCCTCAGGCGCCTAAGGAAGTTCCAAGTCAGCCAGAAGATCCTTAAGAACTTCTACTCATGTACAATAGAGAGCATCTTGACCGGCAACATCACCTCCTGGTTTGGGAATAGCACTGCAAAAGACCAAAGCAGACTACAAAGAGTGACACGTTCAGCCGAACGCACAATTGGAGGGGGGCTCCCCACCCTCCAGAACATTTACTACAAGCGTTGCAAGGGCAAGGCTAAGAGAATCATTAAAGACTCCAGTCACCCGAACAACTGCCTCTTCGAACTGCTGCGGTCAGGCAAGCGATACAGGAGTCTCAAGGCGAGCACAGAAAGACTCAGAAGTAGCTTCTATCCCCAGGCCATCAGGCTGCTAAACGAACAATGAATGAACACTACACAACAACAACCACCAAACGCACATAGCACACACATCCACACGCACACACCCACTTTAAACAAACACACTGTAGCACCCACTCCACACACTTTATAGCACACACCCACTTTAAACAAACACACTGTAGCACCCACTCCCCACACTTTATATTTATGGATGAAGGATTGCACTACAACTCGTACACCTTACTGTAAATTGTACCTAAAATTGTACCTCATCCCATTTCTGCTTTGCACTAGATAGTACTGTACATTAGTACACTGCATAGTATTGTGTATTGTATATTATATGGTAACTCAGAACATTGTACATATGTCTATACCGAACACTGTGACCTCATTTTCTTCTTCTAAATTCATGCTATATTATGTTATTATGTTATTTGATACTATCTTGTCTAGCACAGTCTCTGGAGCGTAACAGTAAGAAGCATTTTGTATGAAAGTATTCTGTACTTCTGTATGACAACTATTAAAGAACTTGAACTTCTGTGCATTAGTTTCAACACTGGCATGTTCTGTATGAACCGTAATTCATTATAGTTCATTGTAAAATAGCAACAGTAGTGTAATTATGGTAAAAACCCTATAAATAGCATTTGGAATAATAGATCTTTCTCTCAGAATGAATGCAGCATGGTTTATATAGTGTTATCGGAATATACGGGGTGTACTGACTGACTGCGCTCCGCGTAGCTCAACTCGTTATTATTTTACGCACAGACCGCAGAAACACGGGAACGTTTTGATTATATTTAAAAGGCTTTACATTAAACGAAACAAGTGGAATTTCGAAGCTGTAAGCAGAATACAAGTCATATGAACACCCACGATATAGTGTTCTTCCCCCTTTTTACTGTATAAGAAAGAATAAAAAACGCATTGCAATGACACCAGATAGTGGACAGACTATGTATATGATGGGATTCAAGTTCGCGTTTTTGTTGATCATAGGCATGCTGTCAGAGTATGATATCTTAATCAAACATTCTAGAACATTTGTCGTCACAGATCATGTCATAATAGAACATAGGCTATGGCATGGTCCATCGTGATATTGTGTAGACTGTTATTACTGTACCGGTACCACCCATTGTGACAACAGCCTTGTGAGTCCCGCACACAAACATGATGGAATTCAAGTTCATGTATTGAAAGGCAGGCTACATCATACATGCAGTGAGATTCATTGTTCTTGTATATGCTCTCGTATTATTGTTTATATAGGCTACCCAATACTGACATCAAAATAGATTGTAGTATGCCTCTAGAAATCATATGCAGCAGGTAGAAAATTTACGGAAAATCCATCGCAATTTGGAATAAAATTGAGGAGAACTTTAATCCCTGGGTATTAATCAAACAACACGGGAAAAGGCAGTCATATTCCAGCACGGTCTTTATTAGTGTTTGCGCTGCCCAGGCAGCAATGGTTAATAGATATCATATCCGACATCACCGTACGTGTACACGTCTGTCAGCCTGTCTCATAACACGCTTCCCTCGGCTTAGTCCATTTTTCCACATTTCATGGGGGTATTCCATTACCGTATATGGTTAATCGGGGCGGTTCTGGTATGCAAATACTTAAAACAGTGCACGAGCTCAAACGTAGGATCAAAGTCATATTTATCAAGACAGGTGTGCGTAGAACCTGTGTACGCATGTGTGATAAATCCCGTTTTTTTTGTGCGTGCACTGATTCTAAATTCTGTGCTTACGTGTGGAAATAGAACATATTCTATGCCACGTTGATGAATGAGGGCCCTGGACTTTGCATTATCCAAAAAGGAAGAAAAAGATTAAGTGGTTAATTGATCTGGGAGCGGTTCTCAGGCTTTGCCCAGAGCCAGAGAGCTGAACTCCCACAAGGGGAGGACGGCACTAAAGTAAACAGTGGAGGCCGGGGGAATCTGGTCTGAAGATCTCCAGAGAGCCAGAGAGAGAGAGACTGAGTCATACGCAGCTATGCCAGACATCAGACACAGCCCCTATCTCCACATCAAACACAGGCAAAACGAGGAGAGGGGGGTTTTGACAAAAGAGGGGTAACTGAAGTAGGGGGATATCAGTGCGAGGCATGATCTCTGTCGGCGTGTGTTGCCTGGAGATGTACGGATGTTTCTACTAAGTAGTGCAGAGCCGCTGCCGGCTTGACAGCGTCCAGATGAGGCTTCTCAGCAGAGCCTCATCACGCAGCTCTGGGAAAGGCTGCAGAGGCCAATCTGCTTCGGCTGGTGGTATCGTAGCCACCGCCAAGTTCCTTACAAACCCACTGACTGCAAAAAATAAGAACCTTCAGCAGCGGGGTCAGGTTCCCACTGGGCTCAATACGATAACCACATTGCATTAGCTTGACAGAATCCATGCATACATAATGTGCACAATTATTTTCTTTTCTTTTTGTTTTGTTGGGAAATATGTCCTAGTTTAAAAAGGTATTAAAACCCACCGTAACACCTCTCTGTACATGCTCCACACACCCTTAATAAGCGATTTTATTAGCTAGATATAAAGGGTATTACGGGTGTTTAACTAAGGTTATTTGCCAAATGTAGCAGAACCCTTTTCCCGCCCTGTATTTGCATATAAATGAGTCGTGACATGTCTGAAAGGCTTTGTGAGGTCTTCATTAGGCCTACATGGCTGGTGCAACTAGATGTTTACAGAACAGCATAACTAATGACGTGCCGCAGTCAAAAGATAGAGAATAAAAGGCTTTGTTAACATGTAACCTCAGATACAGATAGATACCTTCTCATCCTCCTCGTATTCATCTCCCAAGTCCATGTCCTGAAACAACAATGGTAACATGTGAGTTATAATGTGACACTTTGTATGCAAAAAAAAAAAAATAATAATAATTCCGCACAGGTCTGTGCATGTTTTGCAGCGGGAGAGTGCACGGGGAAGAGATCGTCCGCTGTATATTTTTGCACAGTTGTATTGACCCCATGCCCTCGCAGACATTTTAGGCTGCGGCGGTGCCATAGCATGGTAGCACCAGCGGCAGGGCAGCAGGACCATCTGACCACTGAAAGAGCTCTTTGTTTACTCATATAACCCCCCACCTCCCAACCATAGCACTCCGGTGGACGACACACCGTGCACACATTGCTGTGTGTGTGTGTGTGTGTGTGTGTGTGTGTGTGTGTGTGTGTGTGTGTGTGTGTGTGTGTGTGTGTGTGTGTGTGTGTGTGTGTGTGTGTGTGTGTGTGTGTGTGTGTGTGTGTGTGTGTGTGTGTGTGTGTGTGTGTGTGTGTGTGTGTGTGTGTGTGTGTGTGTGTGTGTGTGTGTGTGTGTGTGTGTGTGTGTGTGTGTGTGTGTGTGTGTGTGTGTGTGTGTGTGTGTGTGTGTGTGTGTGTGTGTGTGTGTGTGTGTGTGTGTGTGTGTGTGTGTGTGTGTGTGTGTGTGTGCGTGCGTGCGTGCGCGCTAATGGGTCATTGGGCCGGAGGCAGCTGGTCTCTGGGGGAGAGACGTGTGGGTGGGGGGGATGCTGTCTGCACTCACCGGGCTGACCCGTCCTGAGGCACTCCTGAGGTAGTTCCATGAGAGGAGCAGGACCAGGAGGAGGGGCACCATGTAGAGCTCCATGTGCCACACGGTCAACAGAAACACCTGCAGCAGAGTCAAGACACAAAGAGAAGTTTCCCTTCATTAAAACCCTTGTGCGTCCCTGGGACTGCTGACACTCATGGGGCTTAAGAGATGAAATGATACATCAAGTTTAAAGCCATATAATTTTAACTGTTTACTATTTAAAAAAAAAAAATTGTTAACAGTTAACATTAATAGCCTAATCTCAAGATATCTGTAACAAATTACAAATATTTTAACCACTTATATTCGTGTTCGTTTGATACCAAGTCCGTTTTTATTGAAGAAATTCATATTCATATTCATCATATATCTATAAATTTTAGACACCATATTACAGCGTGTGAAAACTGGACAAAATCCCTGTGAATAAGAATCTGCCATTATAAAAAAGAAAGGTTGACTATTTCGGTCAGAAATAGCGGTCAGAAATAGCCGTTAGTAAGCGTTAGTAAGCACCGGTTAGTACTAATCTATTACTAAAAGGTATGTATTGTTTTTTTTTGGTGTAATTATTCTGTTTATTTATCGATATGATGTGAAAATTAGGGAGGAGATATTATTTTATTTTTTAGACTTGCATTTTTATTGCGGTTTTATTGCGGTTTTATTGCGTTTATTAACATGGAAGTGGATGGGATGAAAATGGACGCCAGGGTGTTCGTGTACT